>NW_009713857.1:13796-48950 GCF_000703405.1 Apaloderma vittatum | reverse complement strand
GGCTGCTACAGCCATGTCTCTGTGCGGTTTGGCAGCCCCTGTGGTGGCTGCTGAAGCACGAGCTGTGAAGTGGAATACTTGGAGGGCTGTCAGCTCATTGTTAAGAGGCTCCAAAGTGAGATTTTACTGAAAGTGTTAATTTTTGGCCAAGTTCAGTTCAAGCAGAAGCCTGCTTTGATTTGAAGGAGTGTGCCACGCTCCGAAAGCTCTCCACATTTCAGATTTTCTAGGTCACTCTTGGGTGCTCTATAATCTTTGGTTTTTTTCAGAGAATCAGCTAGCACAAACTTTGACATTGATGATTTGTATTCTGTCATCTCAGTCTTGGAGAGCATAGAGATATTATTTTGGCAAGTTCTCCCCCTCCTCAACCCCAGCCCCCAGTGATCATCATTAGAAGGCTGTCAACAAGCATCAAAAATACCAGCATGCCAACTGCAAATGCTAATTGGCAGATAAGCAGCTGAAGCGGGTAACTGGTGCCGTGCCTGACCTGCAGCAGTCTGTCTCCTGGCCCTGTCAGTCGCTCCGTTGCTTCCTGAGGAAGCGTGATCCAGGCGATCTGTGCTGACGTACCTGCGCTCCTCGGTAGCACACACAGCTCCTTCTGCCCACGGGGGTGAGCCGTGCTCCGTTCGGAGCAGGAGGTGAGCGCTTTCCTTGCTAAAGTAGTGCGATTGCAAAGAGGTCAAACTAGAGAAGAGTTAAAACCAGCCTCATGAGTGGGCATTACGTCTGCTAGGAGCATGGTCTGGGATTTTTTTTTTCTTCCTGTGGTTAGGCTTACCTGCACCATTTAGATCTTGCTCATATTCTTTTAGTGCTTCTGATTTTACTGCCTTTGGGACAAAGAGCTTGGAAACTGCTTCAGTAAAACTGGAGTTTTGTTGCTGAAGCCTTGTGCCCGGCTGACGCGCAGTCTCCAGAGTGCTTTCAGAAGGATTTCATCACCTGTGGGTATCATGTTTAAGGGATTTTCCCTTTTTCCTTTCTTCTCCTAAAGAGAAGGGAGTTTCTCCCTGCTCGATGAAGGGTTTTGAGATGCTGCTACTTGCTGCGTGTGTTTTCTGCAAACAGGCTTTATGGTTTCATGGCATTGCTCTCTAGGACCATGTCATGATGGGATTGCTCAGGTGATCAGGGTGTACTAATAGTACTACTAATAATTACATACTGTCCCATTGGATATTATTCTAGATGATGCAGATTCTTTAGTAGCTTTAGCTGGAGTGGCTTATACTGAATTGTGTCAGACTTGAATCCAGTATTGCTTCTCCAACAGACCTCTAAGCAAAAAAACATGTATAACTGTGTATGAAAGATATCAAACGGTAGCATAAATCACTCCCAGCAGTAGAGTCCAGATGCTCTGTTTTGATGAATTTGGCCATTCAGAAAAAAACATCAGAATCTACTCACACCCTTGGAAATCTGGACATTTCTATGGCTGAGGGCTCGTTGTTCTAGTACTGCAGAGGTGTGCTGCCTTTTAAACCCTTAACTAGTGAGTCAACTGCGTGTTTGCTGCTAGCTTTGAGGGGGAGGTTCCTGACTGGAGGGGCCAGAGAGACGTTTCTGTAGCATGCTGATAAAGAAAACCAAATCCACAAGCAGAATTAATGGGCGTAGTGTAGGTGAGTCGGTGAGAGAGGTCCAGGATAAAAGGCGTGAATATGGGAGAGATTTTTACAGTCTGGATACCAGACAGTACATGACATTCCTTGGGCTTACCTTTTTTTCTTTTCCACTGTCACTGAAATTCTCATAAAATCTGTGATTTCACAAAGATCTGCTCAATTAGAAGTGGTGAACTGAAAATTAGAATGCTTTCCAAAACATTTTGCAGAGAGAAGGAAGAAGATATAGGTGAATAAGAATAAGCAGTGACAAGGGCTAGGTAAAGGTTCTGAAAATATTTGGAATGGAATCTACTAAGAAACTGGGGGAATGAGGAATTTGAA
Source organism: Apaloderma vittatum (assembly GCF_000703405.1). Lineage (NCBI taxonomy): Eukaryota > Metazoa > Chordata > Aves > Trogoniformes > Trogonidae > Apaloderma > Apaloderma vittatum. Next base: position 46,989 of record NW_009713857.1, on the reverse strand, counting down.
GTCACTGAATCCTGACAATGTGTGTCCTAAATGAAGAACTCATTTCGGAGTGTTAAATGATGATTGCAACCTTGAAAATTACTTTATCAAGAAGAAATCAGTAAGAGAGAGCTTGTTGAAAAAGCGAGCAGGCAATCAGCAGGGTGTTAAGGAAATTAGGGAGTAATTATGCAAGTGATACTTTCTGCAGTCTCTGAGAACTGAATTTGCAGTAGAGACCAGCACCACATGAACTTAAAAACTGTGTTCCATAAAACCAAAAATAATCTTCAGGCTTCCTGGCAAGTTTTATCCTCAATGTCTTGCATGATGGAGGAAGTGTCTGCAAATCCAGTTGTCCTTATTTCCTGAGCTCCTAGGCACCGCTGCAACCACCTGCCGAGGAGCTGCGGTTTCTGAGGACTTTGCTGTGCTCATGGGGTGGGTACGGCTCTGCTCGTGAGGATGTGCACCCTGCCTTCGCTCCCTGCCCATGCTCAGTGTGTCCTGAAGCACACAGAGCATTTCTAGCCACCTTCCTGGCACTGCCCATCTCTTGAGTGTGTGATGGGACATGATGATGTTGATGGGTGCTCTCTCTGGGAGAGGAAGCATGCCCATCTCGGAGGGACCAACACTGCTGGTGGGACAGCCTTGGTTTCCACTTCCCTGTCTTTCTCACTTGTGTTTCCTTCCGTACCTTAAAGAAAGTGCAAGACCTTCTCCTAGAGACGTAAATTGGGCAATAGTCCATGCTGTGACTAGACCCTGAGGAGGTGCCTTGTGTCCAAGGTTGCAGCACTGTGCTCTGGCTGCACATGCCAGGCCTCGGCAAGGTCTAGGACTCCACTTCCTGTGAGGAGAAGGCAAATCCGCACCAGAAAGCAGTGCTTGGACACATCAGCGGCAGGAGTGAAACCTCTGATACATTCCAATGCATAAAAGCGTGGTAGGAAAGGACAGCCTTGGTCCATGAAAGGCAGGCTGTGGAGAGGAGAGGTGGTGGAACCCGCCCTTACAGGGCAGGGTCTTTGGTCTCCAATTTTCTCTGCTGCGTTTTTTCGTAGGGTTAAAGGATTGTCATTGTACTGCTGCTGAGTGATTCCCTCCCATGAACTCTTCCCTCCTACTTTACAGATTCCCTAGCATCTCCCTCATGTTCTGCACAGAATTGTATAAATGGGTGTATTTGTGACTTCTCAGTAATAACTCTGGGAACTTGTTTTCTCACATTCATGGTTTGCTCTGGGGGCTCTCATGTGATGAGGCTACTGGATCAGAGTACCTGGGAAGCTTCTGACTCACCAGAGGCCCCCAAAGTAGCTTGGGGCCTTTTACAGCTCGCTGACACCTGCCTGTACCACCCAGCAACGGGCCAGAAGAGCAGCTGCTCTCCTGGGGCTTAGGAGACCTGGGTCTAAGTCTCATTTTTGTCACCACGTTTCATATTGTGGTATTGGTAAATACAGACAGTGTGGCCTGGCAGTGCCTCGGTGACAGGAGGTGTCTTGTGGCTCCCTGCATTTGTGGCTCAGCCTGCATCCTACAGGCCCAGGCATGATCTGTTGTCCACAGCAGGTGAGAGCCACCAGAAATCCTTGCTGCTCACTCCGGGCGGGAGCTGGGAGACTTGTATCTGTGACTTCATTTCACCCTTAAATCATCTGCATTTCAGTAAAGCTCATGGATTTGTTGGGCTCCTGATGCCACTCCAAAGTGTCACGCGTGGAGTTGAAAGTCGAGTGTCTTTCTAGGCAGTGGAGCTCCTCTGCTGCTTGAGGCCAGCCCCTCTGAGGACTGGCTGTGGAGCCAGTGGCCTTGCCACCTGCTGGCACACTTCTCTGAAGGAAAGCCAGGGTCTCATGAGTGACACGAAGACAAACCCAAGTATGAAAATCCTCTCACTTCAGTGATATTTTTCCTTGTATTCCTCCTCAAATAGCTGCCTCGACGCCAGCCTGGTGGTGGTCAGTGTGGAGGCGGCTGCCCAGCCACCCCTTTCCAGCATGTGGACAAAAGCAGGTTGAAGCAGCCTCCCTCTCGTGCTCTGGTTGCTCTGCCTCTGCTCTTTCTGGGAGGTGACAAAGCCTCTTCTGCCTAGTTCCTCTGGAGCTAACATGCAGCTTTTTAACCCCGTGCTAGAGCAGGGCACAGGCAGTTTTCCTTCCACTTCCACGGCAGAGCTCCAGCTAACTGAACTGGGAGCCTTTCTCCCCCTTTCGCCCAGTTTCACTTCCGAAACCTTCAGGAACCAGAGCTTTAACCCCTTTCTTTGCCTCTGAGTGATCTACGTGGACTGGGCACGTTCGTCATTTACCCCCTTGTCTCAACAGGGAACTCTTTCGATCGGTGGCAAAGAAGTGACCCTTGAGTACACTCCGTGCCCAGAGTTTTGGCGCTGCAAACGTGTAAGTATGCGATCAGAGAGCCGTGTTGTGCTTCCTCTGCCGGCTCTCAGGGTGGTGGCAGCAGAAAGGAGGGTTAGGTGTTTGCTCAGTGCCTGAGGATACTGAAGAGCAATACCAGTCCTGAAGCTCTTGCCTCTTCCAAACTTCTGTATTTTCCCTACCTTGATTTTGGTACGAGTGCATGTTGGTACACGTAGCCAGTGTTTTATGCACAGTGCAGTTTTGTCCTTATGCAGTGGTTCCCTTTTAACATGTGATGAAAAGAGTGTGTGGATTCTTCCTTCTAAAAAACCCAAAGTGAGGCAGTGATTCTGCCAAGTAGAATGGAACAGGCTTTCACTCTAGTTCACGTGTGTAACCACAAGTATCTTCACTGCCCAGGTAACCACAGCTTTCACCAGTGTAACAAATGCAGACCTCTGTCTCATGCAGGGGCCTGTGATTTAAGTGCAGCAGAAAAGGAAGCATGGGAATGAGTCCCAGTCCAGGCAACACTCAGTACAGACTGGAACTGGCCCATTTTTGTGGAGGCACAGTTGCCCGAGGGTCAGTTTTGTTCTCGTGGTTCTCCCAAACGGGTGTTTTTGGTTGCAGGCGGCCGGGAAGGAGCACTAGAGCGAAGGGCAGGGCTGTTGCCTCCTTTTCCAATGGGCTGCAGACCAAGACCTTGCAGCACGGCAGGGAGGGATGGGTTCTAGTTAGACTCCGACCTTCGCCACTGGATCACAGTGGGCTACAAAAACCCTCGTCCAGGCTAATTGGATGCACACCAGCTGCCAGCAGAGCTGTTGCTTGGCATCTTGTCTGTGCTTGCAATGCTTCAGAGATCAGGTGGAGACAGAAGTTTCAAGCAGTGGTTTCACAACAGCTTTCAGTGTGATGAGAAGTAGCTGGAGCGTATGTCCCCACTGCTGCTGTGTGTAAGCATGGCCTGAAAGAGCTTCCTTGTGCCTCAGACCATTTGCAGGGCTTCAGTTAGAGGAAAAAAAAATGGTACGAAGAGAAGCAATACATTCATTTACCAAGAACTTAAGGAGGAAGTTAGGAATGCTCTATAAGGACCTGGCACTTGGCTCTTTCCTCTGGTTCTGAGTGGGACAGCCATCTGAGCCTGTACAGCTCTGCCTCCTGGTTAGCAGACACCTCTAAGCTGACTCTCACATTAGTATCTACAGTTTAGCTCAGATAAGGACTTTATTGTTGGTTTATGAGTGAGTTGAGATTAAAGAATAAAAAGGTAACTTTGAGTCCTTGGAAGCAACAGGGTGGCTAGCAGTGCAGTGCCTGGTGTGGAGCTTTTTCATCCAGCATCACTTGAGAGAGTGGAAAGAGTCCTGTTTCAAGGACTAGTCAAGTACCCCTGTGGTATGAACAAGTCTGTGCTCAGAATTTTTTTATGTGAAAATCCTGTTCCCAAGGTAGTCCCAGTTGTGAGCAGTGTGAGCATTTCCCTTCCGTTCCAGCCAAGACTCCTGCTGCCATTACCCACCCTGTCTCTCAAGCTCTCGTTGTAACTTTCTGGTGGCTATTCTTTTCTGAAAGCACTGCAGAGTCGGTAGATTGTACCCACTGCCTTCAAAACATGACTTCCTCACGCTGTCCATCTTCCGTTGCAGTGTAAGGTGTGTACTGTGGGCTACAGATCTTCCTGCTCCTATTGCAAGCTCCCGAGAGATGGTGAGTATATCTGGTCCCCTGTGCTTGGTCAGTTAAAAGTTTCATCTGCCCTGACAAGTAAGTTTCTCTTCTGGCTTCCCTATTCCATCCCTCTTGGTGGACTAGCTGAGCACTGTGTAGGAGGATGCTAGTTTTGCTTCCTTGAGATCCTTTTCCCTGTCCACACTGAAGATATTACACATGGATGCGTTGCTACCGGGTTCTCTGTTCTTGTGAGGCTTGGTGGAGAGGTGTCTTGCTGCACAGAGCCTTTCCTTGCAATTGCTCTGGCATTATCCTTCATCTGTGGAGTTAGAGATTGTGTGTCCTCCAGGACTGTGAGCTGGTACAGCTTGGCCGTAGGTGAGATGGCTTCTCCTCAACCCACCTTGCCTGGGAGATGCAGGTGCGTGTTTTCAGTGTCATGCTTTTGAGGCTCTCGGATTCGAGGCGGATCCAGGATTTGAATGGCTGAACTCACCTTGCCGACTGTAAGAAGTTCGTGGAAGGGAGTTCTGCTCCTCCGGGAGATTCTCCTCACCCCGTCAGCAAATCTGCTTTTTGGGGTGGGAGGGCACGAGAGCCAAAACACACTCCTTTAAGGAGCTGATTTCTTGGGGACGAGCAGGTATTCCAGGCACTCTGGAAGCTTTGATTGTATCTTTGTGCAGGCTTCTGGTGGTTTGTGTTTCTTACCTGTGTACCCTAGGCAGAAGGGCATTTAAATAACTGCTGATGCAGAACTCTATTTGCTGAAGCACTTGACCCTGTGGTTGTGCTTTCCTTGCGCCGTGGCTCCTCCATCAGCGTTATGAAGGCAAAATTCGCATAGCTGGCCCAGCACAACCATGGGTTGTAATAAAACTGCTGAGGAGCAAATTAAACGGAGCCTTTAAGATGCTGTGAAGACAGATTGTGGTGCAAGCTTCTTACTGACCTGTTTTTATTGATTGTGACAACACGTATAATAAGGTAACCTCTCTATGACTATCCATTAATTGCTGGGTGAAACAGAACATTTCTCTAGGCATATCCTGCAGTCGTTACTGCAGCTTTGCATGAGTTCTTGCATACTTTGTGACTGATGGTCTGGAAATGGACTTTAATATGCCTCTCTTCCAGGGAGCAGGGCAGGCCCAGAGTCCAGAGGTGGTTCTGAGGGAGAGGACGTATCAGTAGAGCAAGAATTCGGTAAGAGAATTGCTCTTGCCATCTCCGGGCTTGTGCTCATGTCTGTGTGATTTGCGTGGACAGCTTTTGCAGCTACACTTGCAGACTGGTTCCACAGGCAAATTTTACGTGAGGTTCTGCTCATGAAGGGTTTCCAAAACTCCACATGCTGTAAACTGCAGACAAATTCGCACAGGCCTGTCCAACATAAGCTCTGCTGACAGCCAAGCGAGTCAGCGTGCAGCTTTTCTGACATTTACATGCAAAATCGTCATGTGTTCTGCCATGCTGCCCACTGCCCAAATGGAACGAGAGCAGGGAGGTGCTCTGGGGGACATGAAAACGCAAAGCTTTGCTGCGCCAAGCCTTGCACTCTCATCTCTTTCTCTTTGTGGGAAGAGACTTCAGCAGCAGGTGCGAGGCTGGTGATGTCTGACTTTGCAGCCCCACAGCTTTAGCTTCCCTTTCCAACAGCTTTACAAGCTCAGGTAGAGATCTCTTTTGAAGTGAAGCCAGATGCTTGAGGACTTCAAGTACAGAAACTTGATGGGATCAATCTTCTCTGTATTGCATAGCTAGTCCTGGGGGGCAGGGTGTTTCCATATAATATCTGCCTCATCTGTGCTGAGCAAACACTCAATAAAATCGGTGATTGTATTACAATGTTTCACTTAGTGATCATAGAAGTCTGCATCTGGTTTTCTGTAGTACAGAGACAGGGTGACAGTTACTAGTTGATATTGCTCAGCTATGGGTGTTTGTATGTCAGGCATGGAAAGGATATCTCCACTACACAGGTTGTCCTGGACATGGGAGGAATGTATCCAAACCCATCCCTGATTCATATTTGTCCAGGCAAGAGCCAGTCCTAGAAGGAGGCCAAAACCCCTCTTGTCCCTGATGGGAGAGGTCAGGCAAAGGAGCCCAAACAAAGCAATGGAAGGATGAGAGATATCTAGCTTGTCCTTCACACCTTGTGTCTGCAGAGTGTTAGGACTTGGGACGTGCAAAGGGCAGAACAGGCTGGCCTTGTGCAAGGGGTGCTGCTACCAGAAAATGGAAGAAAAATACACTGTATGCGGAAACAGTCCATTTCTCCTCTCTGATAGCAGAGACAAAGCTTGAAAAACCTGAGCAAGAGTTATCAGGACAACCAGGATCTCCAAAGCAGCCTCTCCAGCCCTCAGTTCCTGCTCCACAGCAGGAGTGCCAGCCTCAGGAACAGGAGCCAAGGAAGAGAGATGAAGGGAGAGAGCGGCGGCCCTCGCAGGAGAAGAGAAGGGACATGGACCGGCATCAGGAGCTGCCTTCTCAGAGAGAAGCAGAGGAAACCACACCACAGGATGGTGGAGGAAGCAGAAGTGAGTGGCACAGAGCCCAGTTTTGGATTCCTCTTGCTTGCATGCCATGAGGTCATCTGCAGAAAGGGCTGCTTTTCTCTGAAACCTCTGGGGGCTGTTTCTATGTTCTGCAAATCCATGGCATCAAATAATGGTGGGCTGTCCAGCTCCAAAGGTCCTGGCAAATTGCCTTTAAGAACATTAATTTAGAATTAATTTTCTTGGCTTCAGGATGGTGCAGTTAACTTAGCATGGCAGCAAAGTCTTTCTGACCAGAAGTTATGCCGGGCTGAGCTCCTCTGAGAAGGGGCCTACTTTGTGCTCTTTGTTCTGGGAAGGAAGGGTTAGCGGTTGCAGGCAGTACGCCGAGCATCTTGCAAAGTGGAGAGAAAAAAAAGTGGTGGTACCCAGACTCAACTGGAAGAAGCCGTGTTGTTGCTTTGAGAGGGTTTAGCTTTACCTGTGCTGTCACAATAAACTTAGATCTGAATTACCTTTTTTTTACTACTTTTTCTTTCCTGGCCACCTCCCTCCTTGTGCTTCACAGCAATTATGCTGAAGCGTATTACTCGATTCACCCCACCAGAAGTGATTGTGGGGCTCCTGGCCCCATATGTGCGTCTCTCCACGTCCAGTGTGCGCATCATGAAGAACAAGGCTGGGCGGATGGGGCAGACCTACGGCTTCATTGAACTGGATTCACATGCGGTAGGTACTTTCCTGCTTTCACACACTCCCCCTGTTGGCATCTGTAGTCTGTAGGAGTAGAGAAACCACATAAAGAAGAGAAATAGCTGTACTTGAGAGGTGGCTGTCCTGGAGTGAGTTGTCTCTTTTGCTTGTCTGGCTAGATATGAGGGATATGTGATACAGCTGTTGCTCTCTGGCTTTAGGAGCCAAAGATGGTCTGTCGTCACAAGCGGTAGTGTTGAGTGAGTTTCTTGCTTCAGTACGCTTCACTGTAGACCCTACTAAACTTGAACACCTCTTGCACAGATATATTGTTTGCAGGGAACTTGAATTCAATGTTTTCTGTCTGCAGAAGGCAAGAGTCTTAATTAACAGACAGCCCCACTTTGTTGGGTTCACGTTTTCTGGTTCTCGGGAACTCCTGCACTCCATAGCTGTGCTTTGGCATCAGTCCAGAGGGTTCAACAAAGCTCTTTGATGCAACAGCAGCCACGGGACTGCATTGTCTGGCAACCCCAGAATTCAGTTCTTAGCTGGCTGCTGAAAACAGTCATAGGACAGACAGAGAACCTAACAATGAACTTATCCTTTTTGCCGCATCCTAAATAACTTCACTAATATTTAGACAAAAATGTTGTGTTTCCTGTCCTACTATGGTTATTGTGTAAGCACAAAGCCTTCCTTTCAGGCAGTCTGGCTTTGGGAAACAGGCTTCTTTTTCCTTCTCATGGATGTGAAATTCTCCTTTCCTTTTACAGGAGGCACTGAGGTTGCTAAAGATACTGCAGAATCTGGATCCCCCTATCTGCATTGATGGACGTACGCTGGAAGTGAATCTTGCTACAGGGAGGAGGAGGTACAAGCAGATGAGGCAGTAGGGTTGTCTTTTGTGTGATGGGCTGCGAGCCGGAGGTGCGTTGTTGGACCAGTGCTTAAAGGTTGGCATGAGAGTTAGATGTTCCTACAACCTAAAAATGTGCTGGAGAGGTGAAGGCATCAGAGCTAGAAGAAGCTTCAATGATTGAGCAGTATGGGATTAATTATCATATTGCATGGCCTCCAGCCATCAAATCCCATTGTGAGGGAATTAATGGGTTCAGCTTTTTAAAAACCAGTTGGAGAGGTTCGTCTTTGCGGATACAACAGAGAAAGTCTTTCTGTCTCCTGGGATCGATGCAATCCAACATGTGGTCAGTGAAGATGGTCTTTCTGCTTTCATTGGTCCTGCTGGTCATTTTGAGTATACTGAGGTTAATGTAAAGCCAGACTGGCATTAACCTGCAACCCTTATTTCAACAGGAATGACTATGGGGAGCATGGTGACAACTCCTACTATGGCCCGGTAGGTCTTTGCAGCTTCTCTGCAGGTTGCTGGAAAGGGAAGGAGCACGGAGGGGTTACAGGCCTGACATTGTTGGGCTTTTTGTCCCTTCGGGCTGCTGAAAGTTCGACATGTTTGAAGATGGGAGCATAATGTTCACGTGTTGCTCTTCACTGCTACTCTGCCCCTAACACTGGGCTCGTTTTGTGCATAGAGGCACAAGTCAAAGTGCAGATACTGCTTCAGGGAGTTCTGGGCTGGATTGCTCTATACCACACTTCTGCAGAGTGAATTTTCCCAGAGTGAATGTCTCTTTCTCTAGTGCTTGTTGCCAGACCGCAGGCCCATACTGAATGGATTGTTGTGAGCAGCTCTTTGAAAGATCCATGGAAGCTCCAGAGGTCTTGTGCTTTGTGGCGCTGTCCATTGCTCTGCAGATGAAAAGCTCTGTCTGCTTGTGCTCTATTTAGGATAGCTAAATGAGCTGCTTTCCTGAACTTTGGGCCTGTGAGAGGGAGGAGAAGCAATATGATATTTGTCAAAGAGTCTCTGATCTGTTTATGTTGTTCACTTACTCCAGGGCAGGAGGGGCATGAGAGACAGGAGGGGCGGCGAATCACAGAGACGCACCAGAGCACAGTGTAAGTTAAGCTCTGCCTCACTCCTACTGTGGAGACTTTAAAAGGGCACCGACATGTAGAAATCAGCCCAAAAATATTTTTAAAGGCTAAGGGTAGGTTTGTTTGCTACACCCACTTCTGAGTTTCTTTGCCAACTTTGTTTAGTCACATTTTCCTATTTGATGATGTGTTTCTGTCTACTCTTACTGTGCAAAACTACATGCAGATGAAAGAAACTTGCTGTGTGCTTTTCCTTGTTGTGGCAAACTTGATGGGATAAAATCATCCTGGCAATTGCCATATGAGACAGAAGAAAATATGCCTTATGCAGCAGTGCCAGTAACTGGGAAAACACTTCAGATTGTTTTACTAACTTGTATGTAGTATTGCTGAGCTCTGTCTAATAACACTTTGGAAATGAGAACATTCCTCACGTTATGGGCTTACCCTTGAGGCCTTTAGCTTTTCCCATAGAAACAGTTTGCTCCCTTTTCTTGTTGGCTGCTTTCATGCACCCACAGGGTGGAAGGGATGTGGGGAGTGTCATCACTTTAAACAGGAGACTGTTTGAAAGAGCACAGACCTTCCTTGTTCACAGGGGTGGGTGGATACGGAGCCTGGTACTCATTACCCCATTCTTAGGGAAATTACTGAATTTCATATCTTTGTCTGGTCAAGTGTTGTGGTCTGGTGATCTCAGCACAGCTCCTGTAAATGTGTGTTAATGTGGAAGTTTAGCCAGAATCCTAAACCAGAATAGTTGTGAAAAACTATCTTATTTCTTACTCCTTAAAGAAAATATGTAGGTTGAGTCATGTGAGGATACTCATACCTCTTGCCAGCAGAGAAAAATTCTTCTTTCCCACTCTTGATCCTTTCACCAACGTAATATTTGCTCGTGCTTTTGTCTTTGTAAAAGTCAAGTTCTGCCTGTGTGGTATTAACTCTTGTCTGTGTTTCAGCTCCTTCAGATGTGTCCACATACATTTATGATCCTGAAACTGGAAATTACTATGATCCCATAGCTGGGACATACTATGATCCTAGGACTCAGGTGAGTCAGTGGGAAGGAAGCTTTACACACTGTACGTTCTTACAAACTGCCCTTCTCTGGAGGGATTTTGCAGCTTGATCCTGAAGGCAGGCTAGCATGGGACAATGTAGAGGTGGCTCTCTTTTGCTCAGTCCTCTGACCTGAGGGCATTAGCTGTGTCTTGAAATGGTTACTACAGCTGCCTCTTTGGTCTCTGAAGCCCTGCCTTTGAAGGGTTTCTGTTTTCTTCATTGATAAACTTTGAGGGTGTGACAGGTGACTCTCTGTATTAAGAGATGGACAGCAGAGCCCTGGTTTCGTCTGTGGTCTCTTTGCTCCCCAACCTCAGCCAGCAATAGTTACAAGGATGCCAAAAAAGAAACCATCAGCAGAGGTTCTCTGGGACTATCATCTTATTTTCATGATATTGGAAATGCCCACGTTCTGGACGAACAGGGTAGTGCTCTGATGTGCTGTCTTCTGCCACAGCCAAGTCCTGAAGCATTTACCCTTAGCTGTCTGAGGCTCTGCAGTCCCTGTCTCCTGTGCTGGTCTCCCCAGCCCAGTAAGGACAACAAGCCCAATAAGAAAATTGCAGAGGTTTGCCTGAGTCTGTTCCAAATGCCTCTTTCAGAGAGAAGTCACGATAGACCGAGAACCTTGCTCATCACCTACAGAGAGCAGAAGGCGGCGGCATGGGAGCCAAGAACGGACAAATGAAAGGAAGGAGCCGCACAGCAGGGACAATAGGGACAAAAAGGAGAAAGGGAAAAGTACTTCTGCTAAGGTAAATCCCTGCAGGCATCAGACTGATCAGGGGTCTGAGGCCAGAAAGCTGAGGTAAGAGAGGTTAGAAAATTGAGAGTAATTTATAGAGGATTAAAAAAAGGGAGGGGCAGTGAGAGAAGACGATGAGATACATGAGATCTGCAGCAGGCCAGGAGCATGGTGGTTGGCTGGCCAGGTGGGAGCAAGTTCCTAAATTTTTTCTCTTTTGACATTAAAGTCAGGGCTTCTCATCCCTTTCTTATGGCGAAGAATTCAGAAGCATCCAGGTAGCGGAGACACGCATTTCACTCACACTGCTGAAAGCACTCAACTATTGTAACAGAGCCAACAAAAAATTAGCAAAGGTGTTTAAACGTACCAAGTCAAATAATAACAGAGACTCAGCTGTTGTCTAGCTGCAGTTCCTGCCCCTCCAGACATCACAGACAGGCAGGGAGATGAGGCAGGTGATGCAGATGGACTGCAAAGGTGAACCGAGACAGAATGCAGATACTTCCCCTCGCAGAGCCCTGGTCCTGGGGCAGGGTCCTTCAGTGCTTCTCCCAGTGAGCAAAGGCTGTCTCCCCAGTGTGGAGGCTGCCAGCTGGGAGTAGCTGCCCAAAGCGATGTCTGAGCATGGATTGTTGAGCACCGCCCCGTGCTGTATTACTGACTGGGACTAAGGAGTGCCAGGAGAGTTGGTGGAAGGGATTTAGCCACGAAAGCAGAAATTGTGTTTTCCCCCTTGCCTGTTGGCCTCGATATGCTCTGTGGCATGACCAGTCCTAGGGAGCTGGGCTGTGAGGGCTGTAATTGTCCCTGAGGCCAGCCAAGGAGTCTCATCTGGTGTGGAGGATCCCTGCTTTCAAGGGCACTGAGCTGGGAGAAACATGGTCTTGTCTGAACGGAGGATGAAAACATTCCTGGTAGAATTTCTCCCGTCGTTTTTCCTGGCTGCCTGTTTTCTGTGGGTGCTCGGAAGTGGCTTCCTGACTCCTCTGTGCAGTCTCTGACCCCTGTGCTTCTGGTGGCCTAATGCCCAATCTTGGGTTTTGCAGAGTGAGCCTGGAGAGGAGAGGTGCTTTGCAGAAGACGTATTCAAAAAGCCTTTGCCTCCCTCGGTGAAGAAGGATGAGAGCGTGGGCCTGGTAAGGTGTTGCATAGCGCTTGTCTTCCCCAGCCAAGTACGAGTAGTCAACAAACTGTTAAACTAGAGCATGTCCAGGGCTTCAGACCAGTTCTCTAGAGCGTGTAGATGTGAAGCTTTGTCCCAGCCTACTCTGTGCTGCTGAGCATACAAGTGAGCGTCACAGACTCATCCTGTTGCAGTGCTGGGTGACTGCAGTCTCTGGCATTCTCTGTCCAGTATACGGAATATCCAGAAAACACCACCATGCTGGTCAAGCCTGGCCATATGTTGTGCCAGAGATACAGGGGAGAAAACTGGCATTGTCATCCTTCCCCCTCCCCACCTATGGTACTTGCGCTTTGTCTCATCTCTCACAGGCAAGTAGGACTAACTCTTCCTGGAGTGGTGGGTTTCTTGGCTCCCAAGCTGGCTGGCTCTGGGGGTGGCTCTGCACTGTGTCTCCATGTCCTTTGTGTTCACACAGGGGTGTCCAAATGTGACCTGGCCCTGCCCCAGCTCCCTCAGTGGTCTGCAACATGTTTGGGGCCACTGTCAGCATCACAGTCCAGCAGAGAGTGCGAGTGGGGAGTGTGGGACACTGAGTCCACGCTATGGCGGTCTTAACACCTGATCTTGGATGTTTCAGAATGAAACAGGAGAGGAGAAGTTCTCTGCAGAAGATGTCTTTAAAAAACCATTACCACCCTCTGTGAAAAAGGATGAGAGTGCAGCCCCGGTAAGTGGATCCCTAGGATTGGGTTTTGCCTTGTTTGAGCCTTGGTACAGGACTAGGGAGGCTCACCAAAGCCTGACTGTGACCTTGAGTGACAGAGGTGCCAGCTTCTCCTACCAGGGAAGGGACCATTGGAGATGGAATGGCTAAGGCCGTTTGTTTTATAACTGTGAGCTTTTTTGTGGGCTCCTACCTCACTCAGGCAGTTCTCAGGCAGAAAAATACTCCGTCTGCCTCTAGATTGAGGAATTCCAAACCTCACTGATTTCCATTGCGAGAGGAAATGACTGACAGCAACTCCCTGCCAAATAGCCACTGCTTTGGTCAGCTAATTGTGCTTAGGTGTGTGACAGATTGGGAAAGCCTGGCACAAAGCACAGCCTGTCTAGAGAACAGAAGGGCTTCTACCCTGTGGTGTTTAATTGCTGGCCGGGCAGCTTCTTTCCATTCCCTGCCTGGGATGCTGCTCTCTGGCTCTTGTGCTGGAATGGAGACAGAAGGCATGGGGAGGTTGACTGGGGAAGAAGAGCCCCCTCATGGCAGGGCAGGCTGGATGCTACAAATTGTCATGCTTTTCTGCCTCTTCTCTCAGCCCAAGGTGGTGAACCCTCTGATAGGACTTCTGGGAGAGTATGGAGGAGACAGCGACAACGAAGAGGAGGAGGAAGAGGAGGAGCAGTCACAGGCACAGTGGCTGCCGCCTCCCCCCCCCCCAGCACAACGCGAGGAGCAGCCACGGAAGCCTAAGGCCAGCGACGACAAGCTCACCGACTGGAACAAGCTGGCCTGCTTGCTCTGCAGGAGGCAGTTTCCCAACAAGGAAGTGCTCATCAAGCACCAGCAGCTTTCCAACTTGCACAAGGTATGGGCGAGCTGCATGTGTGCTGCAAAGCTGCCTTTGGCTCAACAGCTTTGTGATCCACGGGGAAAAAATGTGATGGTTGGGTGGGAAGAATGTGCTGAATTTGACACAGTAGCAGGCAAAGTTCCCATCAAAACGCCGTTCAAAGCATTGCGTGAGCTGCTTGTTTGTGCCACAGGGATGCTGTAGCATCCAAGTGTGACTTTTTAAGCTGTAGCAACAGCTAAAGCTTGGGGAGTGTGGGGTGCTGGCACACGGGTATGACAGCAGTAGGAACTTAGCACATGCCTCCCCATGTTCTGCACTGCCTTTGAGCTCTTCCTTCTAGGAGAGCCAAACGGCACGTATGTTAAAATAGGACTCGTTGCCTTCCTTACTGTGGAGAGAAAGAGCTCCTGGCCTCTGTGGAGGAGCAAGCCATCTGGGCTGGGAGAGAAGTTCTTGCATCTGGTATAGTGCAGGTGCAAGAGTGTGCTGCTGTACCTGTGCTCCTTACAGATGGAGCAAATGACCCTGACAGCTTGTATCCTCTGCTGACACTGGCTTCTGTTGTCCTTACAGCAAAACCTGGAGATACATATGAAGATCAAACGATCTGAGCAGGAACTGGCATATTTGGAGAAGAGAGAGCGTGAGGTGCGTCTGTGGTGGTGGGCAGACTTCTCTTAGTGGTCTTGGTTTAAGGTGAGCTTGGTCCCAGGCAGACCCTTCGCTTACAGACCTGGGTCTGCAGCCTGGACATCAGATGCCTCTCAGAGAGTCTTAGACTGAACTACGGGCACACTCTGCATTTGGACCTGTAGCTAGTGCTGTGACTTCAGGGAGCAGGTCCCACTCCTTCCAGAAGGATCTGAGTGTGGGTTTTTTATCTTGCAAAGCTCTGGGCTAAGTGGGACCCGAATTTACAGCTGAAATTGATGCAGTGTATGGGCGGCTGCTGCCTGGCCAGGACTGGGAGAGCTGTAACTGTCTGTTGTTTGTAAGGTAACAGAGCTGCTGCCACTGCTATAGCTGGAAGGCTGCAACCCCAGGTCTGGGGCAGTCCAACAGATGCATCAGGACAAAATAAGTGGATTGTGGGTCTTAGAAACATCCACGGTCCCCAGGACTGATTTCCAGCCAGCTGAGGATGAGATCAAACCTGGCTGCGGAGCAGTCTCCTGTGGAGGGTTAAATACTTTGTGGTTTCCCTACTTAACTTTGTTCTTTCTGTTACGAAGGGGCGATACAAAGACAAAGGAAATGACCGGAGAGAGAAATTCCAACAGGTGGATTCACCAGAGAGGAAGCGACTCAGATACGACCGGGACTCAGAGAGGTGATGGCTACTCTTGGCTAGATCTCTTTGAGGCTGCTGCTGCTGGGATGGCGTGTGTGCTGCTGGCACGCTGAGGACAGGAATCCGCCAGTGGGGTAGAGCTGCAAGAGTCACAGCCAGACGGGCCGTGATTCTTGTGGGTAGAGCTCCCCAAAGCGTGAGCCTGTTGTGCCTCAGGACTTCTCAGAGAGAGCAGGAGAGGGCCAGGGCTGTGCAGCACAGGGGTAGAAACAAGGGTTTGGCGGAAAGTAGAGACAAGCTTGAGGGGTGAGATGGAGTGTTTGAGTGTGCCGGGCCAGGCACTGCAGCCTGTTGCCATCCACCCAGCCTTAAGGCACTCGCTGTCCTCCTGTCCTGGCATCTAGCCATTGAAAGAAAGAGCAAAGCTGTGTTTCATCTGTTCCACTGACTCAGAGAAATGCTAGGAGCTGTTTCCATCTCATGCAGAGTAGGTGGAGGAAGAAAGTGCGTGCTGTGCGGAGCTCTTGAAAGGTCTGTCTGCTGCAAGCTCGCGTGTTCCACTGGGCTGAGGAACTGCTAGGCGTGTGTTGAAGACAAAACTGATTATGTGCCTGTTCCCTTCTGGTGCAGCACCTCAGAGGGAGACCTTTCCTCCATGTCTTGCAGTTTTAAAATCCGCGTCTTCTGTTTCCTCAGTTTTCTGGAATAGCTGTGGATAAACTAAAGCAGTTTGTGTGCAGTGGCATCAGCAGCAGGAAAGCAGAACTTGCCTGAAGGAAGCTATTTTTGTGCTGGGCAATTTTCAAAATTATGTGTTTTGCGTAATGGTCTTGGATGAGTAATGACCAGGTGGGAGAAAGGATGTCCTGCACTGTGTGTAGTGAGCTTGATGACCATGACATTGGAAGGAAAGAAAATCTAACAGAGCAGCAGGGATTAAACTTCACTTTCTAGCTGTTGCTAAAATTTGGATTAACAAATGCAACACAGAGTGCTCCTGGCTTACTTTTACCGTAAGTATTTTGGAGCCTGTGTTCATTTCCTTTGCCCTGAGGTGGGACAAGAAGTGGGGCGGTCAGAGGTGCCTGAGCCCCGCACATGAAATCCACCCTACTGGTTTCCTTGGGCGGTGTGCTTGCAAGCCACTTGGGTGTCACCCTCAGGAGAGGTTGGAATGTCAATGAAGGTGCTATTAGCAGAGAAAAAATCCCTGGCATGTGTTCGAAGCATTGCGAGACTGGACAATTGATTCTGCCTCTTTTGCAGTGACTATGACCCAAAGATGGACAGTAACAACAAAGGGAACCGACTGATGCAGGCCACGGGGTGGAAGAAAGGCTTCGGCTACAACCAGCAAGGCACGTCACCGATGGAGGTGAGTCTTCACTTCCCTTCCAAACACATCTCTGTCCTGCAGCTGGTAATGTCCCCCAAGACAGCTGGAGGGAGTTCCCAGCCAGAAAAAGGGTCAGGCTACAAGTCTCGGCACCCAATTGCTGGAATAATATATGTGAGCTAATGATTTTTGCAGGCTGGGAGGAGCCACAGGTTTGTTGGCAGTGAGAAAAGGTTAGAATTTATATGGATGTGGAGGGGTTGAAAATAGAGTAACAATGTGTAGGAAGGGTGTGAGCATTTGGTTAATACCTGCTCAAAGGCAGGCTGGGACTAGAGCAGGTCACCAGCTCAGTGCTCTGCAGCCACGAGCTGCGGTGAAGGTGAACCTCCTCCGGGGAGGTGTGAGTGTAGCCACAGTCACAGGGAATGTGATACTCTTGGTCTGCTCGGCTTGAGAGGCTCTCGCCGCCGTTCTGGACTCTGGACTTCGAAAGGGAATACTGGGGTGTGTCATCTGATGAGGAGCCGAGTCTCCATCGGCAAAGGGCTTTGAGGGTAGGTGGGGCCGGGTAGATCCTGCTTTCTGGGACAGCCTGCTCGCTCAGCGGACATTAATTTGCCGCAGAGGGTTTATGTGACAAGTGGCCAGGAACAGGGACTGCTCCTCCTTGCCCTTGTGGCTGCCCTCTTGTGTGGTAGCAGGCTTGTCAGCGGGTTTGTCGCCTGGCCGCCTTGCTCCCGCAGTGTCAGCGCTTCGCCGAGGGGCAGGCCACTCGCAGCGCAGCTCACATTGCGACATTCAGCTTGCAGTCAAGTATATCATTAAAGGCAAATATTTGAGGCTTCGTGACGTATGTTTGCTTGAGCCCACACACACACGAGGCAACATTCCCTCTTCAGTGCAGGCAGCAGGAACTGGCCCCAGCTGTTGCTCAGTCCTCATGGAGAGTTTCCTGCAGCCATAAAACGGGCTCTGTCGAAGAGCCAGCTCCAGCGATGCGCTCCGGGAGGTCTGACCTGCAGTCGGGGCTCCCTGGACTGGGTAGGGGAGCTGATTTCAAAGCACAGCCCTTGTACAGTTCCTATAAAGGCCTCCCAAAAGAGCCCCAGAGATGTGCTTTCTTCCCATTTCCAAGTCATGCCGGGCCAAGCAACGTGCCCGCTTCAGCCCCACAGGGCTTTGATCTCTCGGCCTAATTGATCGCATCTCTGGTATTCAGATAAGTTGGACTTAAAAGCAAAGAGAAACTTTCAGCCTTGGGCCTGCTCTCCTGGGCGAACTCTAGGCAGGTATTACTGAATAATTCAGACACTGGCTGCAAAAGCCAGTCGTTAAAAACTGGTTGAATTTCAAAGCGAGCTACCGAGAGCCCATGGGAACTCGATTAGAGGAGAGAACAGCTGAGCTGGTGCAAATGCAGGCTAACTGCAAACAGCTCCCTGGGAGCCCAGCTCTCTTGCTGGCACTTCCCTTCACTCCGTTTCGATCCTCGCTCGCACACGACTGCCTCTCGTCTGCTGGCACTGCCTGTGTTGACTGCCCACTCCCTCCCTGCTGTATGCTTGTGTTGGTCTCCGCAGCCGATCCCTGTGGTTTGATTCTCACCGGGCACTTGCTGGCTGCGTGTTTTTGTTGCCCGCAAATGGCCGATCGTTCCTCCTGAACAGCTTTTGGAGGAACATGTTGCACATGTTGCTGTTCCTCCTCTCCCGGATCCACAGCAGAGCAGTTGGTTGTCCCGAAACAGCCCGGGGGAAGCTTTTTCTTTATGGGCAGCTGGCAAAGAGGAGAGGTCACTAACACAAGCTGTATCTGTTTTCAGGCAGAAAATAGGAAGAAGGGCCCTGGCCTGGGGGCCCAGGGGAAGCCCAACAAGAGACAGTCCAATGAGACCTACCGCGACGCCGTCAGGAGAGTCATGTTTGCCCGCTATAAGGAGCTTGAGTGAATGGTGGAGAAAACCCCGAGCCTTTCTCTCTCCGTCTCTGTGTCTTTCTCTCTGTGTCATGTTCTTTTGGGGGTTTAGTCTCTTTTTTGGTTTTTTTTGGAATTGTTACAGGTTTTGCTGCTAGAATTTTTTTAATAAAATTGAAAATTTGTCAGCACTTGTCTGTTACCTAAAATAGTATGTTTTAAAAGCATGCGATGCTTTGGAAGATTCCCATTGTGTTTTGTTCTTTTCTACTGAGGTCCGTGGGAGTTGCAGCCATGTCAGCAGGGCTGAGCCAGGTTTGGTCACTTGGTGGCCCTCCCAGCAGTATCACTGTCCTGCAGTGTGTCCCCTGCCATCTCAGGGGACAGATGCTCATGAGGCCATGTGCTTGTGGGTCAGGATGTGCGCATGGAGCAGGGGACAGCCCCCAGGTCTGGGAGGAATTCGAGGGCAGGAGTGACCTGTGTGAGATTCATCGTGGCTGTTAGCAAAGATGACTGAGTTCGATTAATAGCAAGAGCTTAATGGCTAAAGGGGGTCTTAACTAGTGCTGAGTGTTCCCAGCCAGGGCAGAGCACTCCTCTTCCTCCCTGCAGTGCATGGGGAGGGCTGGATGTGGTGCTGGGGACCCTCGTTGGGACATAGTTGCACTGGTGCAGGGTAGCAGGGGCCATGTAGTGGCTGGCAAGTGTCTGTTCATCAGAGGAAAAGTGATTCTGAGCAAGTGCTGCTTGTGCAGCTTCTGGGCAGGGATGTGTAACGGGTGCAGTTTGGCTAAAACATGATGAGTGAGCATGCGTGTGAGCGTGTCTGGTACGGGTAAGGATGGTGCTGATGGTGCTGGTGGATCCTGTGCCAAGGGTCTGTGCTGGCTGGCCCCCAGTGCCACCCCTGCCTTCCCACTCACCTGGCAGAGAGCAGATCTCGACATCGCTTTCAGGTATCCAAGAAGAGGGAAAGCAGGAGACACATGGAAGCCAAAGACAGCAGGATGTGGGGGTGAAGGACCACTTGCAACAGCTGACAGCTTCTAAAGGCAGCAGAAGAGCTGTCCAAGCTGCATTTCCTTGTCTCCAACACAGGCAACCCCAGAGAGGGGTGGGAGCCGTGCTTGTTGGCACCCTGGTCCTTGGTGCTGCACCTGGCGGTGGTGAAGGTGGGGACAGCCCTTGTGGTGCTGGTGAGTAGCCGGGTGTGAGGGGAGGGAGCGTGGGCGCTCAGAGCAAGACGTGTTGTTTAGAAAGGGTCTGGAGCAGCCCCTTCCTGACGGAGAACCCTTCCATGTCGGGTCTAGGGGCTCCTGTGCAAACCAGGGGAGGGGAGCTGCTCAAGCAATGTGCTTTGGTGGACCATATAGAAGTTAAGAGAGGAAGAGTCACTCGAATGCTTGTGTGTTAAAACAAAGACTCCTGGGGACCTCAGGGTACAGCTAGGAGCAGCTTGTCTGGGTCTATAGATGGGGAGGGACTGGGCAATGACAGTAACGGTGCTTTTAATGGGTATGTGGGCGATAGCCCTGACCCACAGGACCCCGTAGCTCTGTTAGAGTGGAAATAGTGAGGAATTACTCTCCTCTGATGCTCCACAAACTAGAGTCTGAGCGAGTAATGCAAAAATTTCAAGGCGTAGCAACCTTTCACATTGCTGCTGGTGATCTCCAGACGAGGGCCAACAATTTGGAAAAAAGTGCAGAAGGAGGTCCTGACTGTTAAGGCAGTCGGCAGCCTGGGTGGCAAGCTGGGGCTTTGGTCGTTGTGGGAGTTCCAGGCATGCCGGGGGAGGATGGGGAAGGTGATGGGCTCCTGGGGCTGAGCTCCCTAAAGGGGAGCAGTTGTGGTGGTGTGAGGTCAGGAGGAGCAAGCTGGTGCTCTCAAGTCTGGAAATTATTCATGTGCGAGGAGGAAAGAAGGTTGACTGATGGGACAAAAATGAGCACCCACAGAGCATCGTTCCCGAGCGAAATAGGAGGGAGACTTTATCTGATTCTATTAATCTGCTAAGTGGGTACATCCATCTTTGTGAAAACCTGTTAACGACTGATGATATGTAATTAATTAGAAGATAACAAAATTAGAAGATAACAAAACAGCTTCCTTTGGACAGACGGACCTCACTAAATAATGTAAGTTCCTTGGCTTCGCTTTGCACTCGCTTGCTCGCTTGTAGTTGGCATGATGTGCACGTGTGAGAGGAGAGACAGCCCTTTCCTTGTAGGCCCGTTGCCAGGGCTCAAGTCAGGAACAGACTGCAGTGAAAAGAGAGAAAAAAAATAATCAGAAAAACCTCAGTTTTAAGGTGCATCTGTCTCCAATCAAGAAAAATCCTTTTTCCCCTCACTGGAGATAACTCTACCTCCCATTAGTTATATTAATCATACAAATACTTGATTTATGGGCTTCCATTGTTTTAAGAATCACAGTAAATAGTTATGGGAAATCACAAATGCTGCTTGTGGCTTAAGACATTGGAACAACACCACGTTACTAACAGAAGTGTAGTATTTTGACTGGATTTGCTGTGTGTGGCCTCAAAAGGCTGCTCGCCCAGACTGCAGAGAGTATCCCAGTACCAGCCCATGGAAAATCCAGGTTAATCCCTGCATCTGACACTGGCTTAGCTTCCCCCAAATTCCTCTTCCCCATGGGAACCTGGCAGGTGCCTCTGTGCATTCTCTTGAAGATGTGCGTGCGGGTGTGAGGTGTGTGTACATACATACACAGGCGTGATGTCTGCCCCTGTGGAGCATCAGCCAGGGGATACTCAGGATTAGGGAACAGGGGGAGCCTCCACTGGGGTGGGGTGAGGTGACTGGAATGAGGTCATTAATGAACTCAAACAGGAAAATTGAGCGAGAAGGTGAAAGCATTAAGAAGCACCAAGCCAGAAAACACCATATTCTTTTAGGAAAACAGCAGCATAGGTGGTGACATAGGAACCCTGACTATTTATTATTGGTAGAGTGGTTTTGATGTCTTTAATATTTCTTAAAGGATGGTCACCTAAAGCCACAGCTGTATTGCAACTACTTTGATATTACATAATTTGTTTGTATTTCAAAGATTATTCACAACTGTGTAGCGCTATTGCCATGTCCAGCACATTGCCTCACATGCCATCCCATGGTGATGGGTATGACCAAAAATTACAATTTATTTTTATTTTTTGGAAAGTTCTGATAAACGCATCGGAACATGCCACAAGTCCTGTGTTGGAGCAGCTGCTGGCACAGAGATGTTATGTGCAGGAGCAGGACTCAGGGTGATCTGTAGCCAGCACTAAGGCGGGTGTGCGAGGAAGGGTGGCCTGTGCGGGTAAGGAAGGGCAGGGCTGCAGGCAGCACCGGTGCCAGGGTGTGCTCAGCATGGGGAGGTTTTTAGGAACAGGAGGAGGGGGCTGGGGATGCCCCTCTCAGGTCTGGCACAGCCAGGAAAAGACTGAGGTGGGCTGTCCTTCTGCAAGGTGGGAGCAGGACTTCTCTGCTGTGGGTTGGGTAAGACAAGCACGGCTTTATCCCCATCATGCTCTCCCCACCTCCAAAGAGCAGAGGTGACACAGCCTTTGGCTAACACATCCTTCCTGCTTGACTCCCCCCAAGCAAGCGGCGGTGGGGGATGAGCTGCAGGGAGCGGAGCAAGTCGGCGACAAATGCTTCGCAGCAGATACACACCCTGGGACTGCTTCCCTCTGCAGCTGACACCGAGGAGTCCACAAAGGCAGGAAGACTTCAGGCACACTTTCCCTTTGCGGCTCTGGCTGGAGTATGTGAGGATGGTCCAAAAAGCCAGCCAAGGGGTGGACACAGGATGAGGTACCCATCCTCCTGCAGCACGGACCTGGGAGAGTGAAATGCGTGATCTGTAGTGTGAAGACTGAGACCAGAGCTGGCCACATCTCCCTGACCTGGCAGGTCCAGTTGGGGACCCTCTCTGAAATTCTTTATACAGTTTGGCATAGAAAAATACCACATCTCTACAGCCCAGGCACACCCACTCCATCAATGGTGGCATTAAACCATTGAACCTGCTTTTTCCTCAAGCAGAGGCAAAACCTGATGTTCCACAAATTGGGCTTCTACCACTCAGCTGCAGCTGAACTGAAAAAACCTGGCCCCCAGGGATTTCTTGCCTGGTGTCACAAGAGCAGCCACTGCCAGGTATCAGGGCCATGGCACACTTGTACTTGGCACTCAGGCAAGTCCTCAAGAGGCAAAGCTCTGCCAGGACACCCTCAAAAGCACAGGACAGCAGCAAGCAGAGCATGAGTGGGCTACAATTCTACTGGTAAAATCTGTAGGAGTGAGAATACATTGCATTAAGCCATTTTTTAATATGCCTTTCAAATAAATCCATATGCCTTCTCTTTATTTAAAATGAAAGAGTAATAAAAATCTGTACATGCCTCTAGTGAAATATGGGAAGATACCTGATGAGTATCGTTTTACTTATGTTTTAAGACAAAAGGCACCAGAGTTTAATGTTCAGAGGAGGTTGTTTCTCAGATCATGCCCCCATTTTAATGTTGGGTATGTATTTCTGCATGTATCCATACACAAACAAGAAAGACCATTCTGTTCTTGGTTCCTTGCACTGTGGACATCATGCTTTCAAATGTCAACAAGTATCATCTTTGTGAAACTGCACTTTCATGTACTCCTCCATCCAGTAGCACAAAGATCCAAAGGAAGATGAATGACACAGTGACTGGAATAGCTGAGACAAGCACAGACACAAGCCCTTGTCCAGACTCTACCTGGATTGTTTTTGAAGGGGGTGTGGTTTGGCCAAGTTGCTGCTGTGGGGGGTGTGTGCCCATGGGGAAGGGGTCAAATGGGAGAAGATAACACCAGGCTGACCCCCAGCAGCACCCTCGCCATGGGAAAGACAGCTCTGGCTTAGGGAACCAACACCATGAAATAAAGCTTCCCTGCAGCACTGGGCAGCAGAGAGGATACGCACCTTCTGCACTCACCTCACAGTTCCGCTGCTCCAGCCCACCCTGGGTATGACACTGTCCACCCAGGTGTGCTTCTTCCCTCCCTGGCACCTGCTTCTCCCTTCCTTGGTGGGGGCCACATGCTGCTGGAAGTTGTGCTGGATGCTCCTAGCAGAGGAAAGAGGCAGAAGCAGTTGTTAGGACCAGGGGTAATGGTTTTAAACTAAAAGAGGGTGGATTCAGATTAGGTAAAAAGAAGAAATTTTTTACGATGAGGGTAGTGGAACATTGGAACAAGTTGCCCAGAGAGGTGGTAGGTGCCTCATCCCTGGAAACATTCAAGGTCAGGTTGGACAGGGCTCTGAGCACCTGGTCTGTCTGATGTCCCTGCTCATTGCAGGGGGTGGCTGTATGATCTTTGGAGGCTTCTTCCAACCCAAACTATTCTATAATTCTATAGCGTTTCCAGTCACAGAGAGGGACTACAGCTTCCTGTGATTGTGCCACTGCACATCCAGATTCCCTGAGAAGCTGAAGTGGATCAACACCACAATGACCAGCCCAGCTCATCACCTCCAGGACATGACTGCTCCATGCAGCCATTGCTCAGCCCATTTGCAGACTGGAGGAGACAAGCCCCGTCCCACTGTTAAAGTTCACCTCATTTTCCTGCAGAGCACTGAGGTGCAAGGAGAGCATTACACCCCCGGGGTCAGAGTCTCCCATCCCAGACAACAGGAGGATGGGTGGTTCCAGAGACATTGGAGAGCTGGATAACAGTTTGAGGCTCAGCCCCTGGAGCCACCTCCCATTCTCACCTCATTGCAGACAGCCCCGGTGAGCAGTTCCCACGCTGCTGGGTGCCTGGTTGCCCATGTACCACCTGACGTCACATCACATCATGCAGAGATTGGCCCAGAGGGAAGGAGAGGATCCACCTGAGGAGCTGGAGTGCCTCTGTTGAGGTGATTTGGATTCCCATCAAGAAGGGCTGTCACAAGCAGAGTCACCGCAGCACAGAAGACGTCCTCACCTGTTGGGGTGCTGTCCCACCAAGCATGGCCAGCATGGTGGTAGTGAAGGGTCCCACCAATGCTGGTGACAAAGCTGCCTGTGACACTGGTCAGAGATCCACCCAGGAGGTGGGGTTGCCTACATCAGCCTGAAGTCCAGCCAGGAGAGCAGTCTGGACCTGCAGCACACCTTAGGAGAGTGCTTACAGCCCAGGCCTGGGCTTAAATAGAGCCCCTGACCCAACAGGCAGCAGGTGGGTGAGTGGGTGGGTGGGGAGCCCACCTGAGGCCAATCAGTGCCCCCAGGCCCCTGACACCCTCCTTGGCCCCACCGGGATCTCAGGCATCTCCCTTGGGTCCTTCCTATTGCTGAGGCTCAGGGGAGGGGGCCGCACAGCGAGGACAGCAAAGCCCCTTTTCTCCAAAGTCCTTCTGGGCTGTGCCTGCTCCAGCGCAATAATTTGGCTCAGGGGTGCACTCCTGAAACAGATCTCCCCAACTTTCCTCACCTTACTGTGCTTTGGATCGTGTCCCGGAGCTGTTCTGGAGAGCTCAGGGTTGGAGAGCATCAGCTGGATTCCTTTCAGATGAACCCAAATCAAATGTGTTCCAGCAATGCACCTCATGCTCCCCAGCCTCTGATGGGTGTTCAGGCTACAGCATCAGCCCAGAGTTAGTTTGGAGTTTAAAAAAGCCCTTGCAAACATATAGTGCATACATAGGGGCCTTGGATGTATGGGTTTGCTTCTGCTGCGCTGTTTGGGCGCAACAATCAGAGCCCAAATCCTCCCAGATTTCCCTTTCTGCAGCATCTCACTCTTGAATCACTTGTGGACCAGAGCTTTCCTGTCAAAGTTCCCTCCACCAGGCAGCAGGTGCCCATCCACCCTGCCGCACTTCGGCTTCCAAATTTACAAGAAAAAACAAGAGCGATGTGCCCGGTGGGCTGTGTTACTACCCCACCCTTGTTAGGTGGGTCTTGAGCTGTAGGAATGCAATATTCCTGGGAGGGGGGGGAAAAAGCCGAATACTTTCCTGTGACTTCATGCAAACCTGTCCGAGCCCCGGGGCCAAATAAATCCATTTACCACTAGATGGCAATTGCTGCCCGCCGATCGCTCGCCACCGCGAGCAGCGGGATAGGGGTTTCGCCAGCAGCATGGGCTGGTTTTATGAATGAAGGGCTGCCCCCGGCTGCCAACCGCCCCCCAGCTCCTCCCTGCTGCCTCCAGCCTCCAGGTACTTGGAGTTTTTCCTGAAGGCAGGAGCTGGAGGCTGGCAACAGGGTGGGCTCCTCGCCGCTGAGATCCTGCGGGCTCCTGGGCTGGTGAGTAGCCGAGAGATGGGTTTAATTGTTCATAAGCTTGGCAGCCCAGGCTGGGTTTGGCTGCCTCGTTCCTCTCTCCCCTCCAAAAGAGTCAGTTTAGGGGTAGCATTCTCAGCCGGAGCAGCTCAGCCTGGTCAGTTGAACCAGGTCTGACCTGCTGCAAACTCCTCTGCTTTTGTGGTCTGCTTTGCTGCATTTTTTATCTATGTGCAGAGCAGCTTGTGAGTGACTTGTCTTTTCCCAGCTCCTACGGGGAGAGAGGAACTTATTCTGCGGTAGCACACAATGAAAAGTTGGTAGTAATGATCTTTTACGGTTATATTTGTTAATGCCTTCACCTGGATTCCGGGAGGTTTTATTACTGTGCTGAACTTCTGTCTCCAGAGCTGGTTTTTTCTGTGGTTCTTTAACTTTGATGCTTTGCTTTGCTGCTAAGATTTAACAGCCCAAAAGCCCATATTGGACAGATCTTTCACTAAACACCTAGTCTGTGCTGGGGACTTTTCTGCTGCTCAAAGACAGTTTTGCTGAATTTCCACCCCCTACACCCCCCCAGTAAAAACCAATCATTTGTCCCCAAGCAGCTGTGACAGCCTTGGTCCAAGGAGGAAAGATAGCCTCCCTGGTCTGCGGGGAGAATTGTCCTCTGTCAAGACAGATTCAGCCTCCTCTCTCAGCTCTCAGAAACTTCAGGACGTACTACACAGGAGACAGAAAAGAAACAGAGCCTGGGAACTGCTGAGTGTTCTCTGAAGGTGTCCTGTAACTGATGATCCTTCTGCTTTGGAAGCATTGCAGAGCCTGGGGATGGATGGATGGGAGTCAGGAGCCTTACACATCTTGAGTGTCTCAAAAGCGGTGGGTGGGTGTTTCGGTGCCATGGGGTTATCGTACTTGGGGTGAGGGAGAAGACAAAATGTTTGTTTACATCTAGAAACAAACAGCAAAGCACTTGACAAACCTTAATTAAGACAAAGAGGGTTATTTCTTCCTACTCTTGAAATAAGATCACCTCTGGCACAAATTACAGCTCCTGACAGTGTGAGGCAGCCCTACATGGGCACCCTGGCCGAGGGATGTGCTGGCCACTGGAGATACCAGGAGGCATTTCACAGGCAATGTGTAGCTGGGCTTTGGTAGCCCCAGCCCTCTGTTTACTGCCGTGGCCGTGTTGGGTTAAGCACTTTGCCGTCCATAAGGAACCACTGCATTAGTGTGGCCACTGAGCACTGGCACAAAATTTCCACAAAGCTGGAAACCAGCCTTCTTTCATGTGGCCTCGTGCCCAAGAGAAGAAGGGAAAGTGCTCTAGGAGCTTTGGTGACAGAAGTGCAGTAAGCCCGCACACACGCCGGCCAGGCAGCCCGTGGGCAGGTTTCCCTTGGCCAAGCGGAGAGTGTCCCAGCTTTCTGCTGGCTGGGTCTCCCTCAAAGGGAGGGGGGGGTCTGGCAGCCCCCATGGGTTTCCACCTGGACACCGTGGGTTGCCGTGACGTGTAGATCTCTTCTGCTGCATTAATGGTGCTGAAAAACAACAGAGACACAAACACTCTTGTGATTTACGAGCCGGGCATGGGGAAATCAACTGGAAAGCCAGGGTGGACATATCAGCTCTATAAGAAATATGGGAAGAATTCATCCCTAATCTAATCTCGCTGAATTCCACAAGGACACAAGACAGGGATCATTTGCTCCGATTACTTAGGTCGAGATTTAAACAGGAAACCCCCCAAGGATATAAGTCTTTCTCCCAAATACCAGGGCGCCTAGTGTGGAGCCCAGGGAAGGGGTGCCACGCCTGGAGCTGTCACAGCCGGCTGGGTGAGAGGCGACGCCAGGCTGTGGGGCTGCCAAGCAGCACTGAGCTCGGGCAGAGGGAGCGTGGCAGGACTCATGGCTAGCGATGCTCTTTGCCAAACCAAACCTTTGAGCCAATGGGGCTGGCAAATGTTATCGCCGGCAAGGGTTCCTGCCTGCCTCACTCCCTGCTGTGCTCCTCTGACACCCTCTGAAGGGGCTGTTTACAGCAAGGATGAAGATTTATTGTAAACCTTGAGTCCCAGGCTCTTGATGCTGCCTTGTTCTCCAAGTCTGATCTATCCCCACTCCAACTGGGGTTACAGTGAGAGGCGGCTTGGAGAGCAGAAGTTAATTATGTCTTTACAGAGCACACGCTTGTGCAGTGACAAACCTGGTGTAGAAGCAAAGAGATCGGTCATCGGAGTAACTCCCTGGCCCTGGGGGAAGCTGGGAGTGGCTTTTGGATGGGGAACAGGGACACATGTGTGGCCTCACTAACCCTCTTTGAGGAGCCCTCCTTTGGGAGGGGGTCTGATGGGGCAGCATCAGCATCACCTTGTAGCTCGATGCCAGTGAATGACAGCTGTTTTGTGATATCCAGGAGGAAGCACTCCATATTCCTGGCAGAGATAAGCCTTTATTATTCTTCAATGCCGGCACTGTAGGATATTTGGGCTCTGTCATCTCCATGCCCAGTGACCCCACATATCCCCCTCATCCATCCCTGGCTCCACTGTGCCTGCAGCAACACCACACGTAACCCTCAGACTGGCATAACCCAGCTCTGCCAGTGGCACGACATGGAATGGCATGGAGAGCAATTGTCACCCACATCACCCCCAGTTGACTTGGGAGCCTGCCCAGGATATGATTTCCCTAAAACAATGCTGTTCATAAAGAACACGGCCATTCGGCATTATTGTTCTCGTCCCACGCGCTGGCAAGCTGCCGTTTATTGTGCAGAGGAACGACTGCTTCTCCCACTGTTGAGTTCAGGTTTATTTCCCCGTTTTCCAGGAGGAGACCACTGATGTCAGCTAATTAGACCTGAGCACTTTGTAGGGTGAACACCCCCCCCAACCCCCCCCCCCCCCAAAAGGCTTTCGGTTTCAATCTCTCCATTGTCCACCTAGAGAAGAGCTTCTCTTCCCATGGTGCGTGCTCCCACACAGGCGGGCAGTGACAGCTCTGCCACTGTGGGCTGGAGCTACACGCTGGCTCATGGTAGTCAGGCTTAGCATGGAGCTGGTCTGTGTGTGGGAGGATGTACTGCTGTTTGGAGGAAGATGGGATACTGAGGGTCAACCCTTGCCTCGCTATGGTTCCATTTGGCCATGGACAGGTCACTCAGTGCCTCTGTGCCTCAGCTCCACATTGGAATAATGACAGCCACAGTGGCCTCCCACTGCAGGACATTCTGTAACGAGTACAGGGAATACTGAGAGGTCTTCACGTGAAATAGGGCTTGGGCAGGAAGGATGTATCCTGAGAGAAACACCTTGGCCATCGCAGCTGGTGGTAGTTGCTTTTGGGCTGCACTGGCCAGCGGGCGATGCCAGCACAAGGAGCCACACTTTGAGGAGGTACCTGCACTTGTGGCCGTCTATTGGGCTGGATGCTCTCTGTTTTGGCCAGTGAGTAGATGATTGCAACAAAGGGGGATTTGATGCCTTGGAGCACACTGCTGCCAGCACGGGTCCCCTCACACAAAGGCTATGGCAGCCAAGCTGCCTCAGTTCCTGACAGAAGTGCCTCCATCTTCAGCTCAGCCTGGGGACCTTTGTGCTCCTGGGGAAGCAGGAACGAGCAGCCAGCTGGGGTGACCAGCCTGATGTCCATCCACAGGGTTTCTGCTAGGAAATAGCCTGCCTGGCAGCTGCTGCCTTGCTCCGGACATCTCCCTCTGCCACAGCAGAGCTGCTGGGGGGGATGGGACCAGGAGGTCATTCAGCTCCTCGAGAGGTCACCACCAGGCAAAGACGTGTCCCCGTGCTCCTGGGACAGCGTGCCAGAGCAATGGGCAGCCTGTTGAGGAGGCTGCGGGAGTGTGGTGCTCCACAGGGGTCCCGGTCTGGCAAGCCGTAGAGCTTACCCAGCAATCCAGGCTGCAGTTACTGACGAGCCCAGCCAAGAGGCTCTGAGAAGAAGCAGATAACAGTGCAGGCACCCTCTGTTCTCATTAAAATATTTTCACTGGAAAAGCCTCCCCCCTCCAGCCTGTTCCAATTAGAGCAGCAAGCTGGGGAGAGCAGGGCTCCCCTTGATGAAAAGAAAACACTGATGAGCTTTCAAGTGTCGAGGGAGGCGAGTGACCCTGGCTGGGACAGTGAGAGGTCCTGGGAGCATGACTGGCAGCCGTGTTGCTGGCTGGCAATGGCAAAGGGGCTGAGCCGGGTCACTGAGCAGGAGAGCAGGTGCTCCACAGCCAGCTCCTGCCTGGAATGGCCCTGGGATTACAGCTGGGGAAGTGCAGCGAAGCCATCAGCCCTCTGAGAGGTGCTGAGACTGACTGGTCTGGAGGTAGGAAGCAATAATCCCGCAGTGAATGAAGAAATCGTGTGTTAGAGATCATGCAGTTTGATGCAAAGTGTTCTGGAGGCTTACGGTAGCAATAGGCTCAGGAGCACTGGAAAAGCCTGCAGCCTGCCTGTCCATCCCAGGGCTGGTTCTCTCATCAGGTGTCTCTGGAGATCGGGCTGTGCCCAGCCTTTGGCTTTCTGCAAGGGCACGGCAGAAAGGTCCTCTAGGATGTCGGTACATGCCCAGCAGGGCCCTGGCCAAGCCCACTGCTCCTTGGAGCAGCCCATGACACTAGGTGATGGCTGAGCATGCCCAGGTTCAAGCTGGTGACCCAGCAAGTTCTGTATGAAAGCCTTGGGTGTCACCCAGCCCCTCTTCCTCCGCAGAGGATTTTCAGCCAGCCTGGGGCAAGAAGCATCAACAAACCTGTTCCTGGATAGAGTCCGTGCTGACTCCTGGCATTAGAGACCCTGCTAGATTTTAGCACATGCATGATTCCTCCAGACCCAGCCTGGAAAGTCCAAAGCCCAGAAAATAGCTTCAGAGCAAGGGGAGAGATCCCTGAGCCTCCCAAGGGCTGTATTGGATGTCAGGCCATGTGGTGGACAGGTGACAGGGGTGGGTTTCAGCCAGCGGGTGACTTCGTGGTATCAATGGCTCTGAGGAATGCGCCACTGCCTCTGGGGACTCCTGAGGCTTTGGGGAGCTGGCTTGGCAGCACAGAGAGCCTCTCTGCAACCTTATTTGGGTACTTTTCCTCTAAGGCAACATCAGATGGGGCTTGACGGCAGGACCTTAGCACTGCTCTGTGCTGGGGATGCTGGCACAAAGCTGTGAGCAGAGGTGGGGAAGAGTGGTGCTGGTACAGCAAGGAGAGAGGGTCCCAAAAGGTCCCTGTCTGCCTGAGATGTATTTGCCCAGACTCAGTAGTTCTGATGGCACTGGAAGCTGCCTGTAGTATTTTAAGTTAGAGCAGACTGGCAGGGGGTGGTACTGAATCTGTTTGGCTTTTTCTGCACAATGGACTTGCTCCAGCCCTGGTGCTGGACGCCCTGGGGGTGAGTTAGAGGGAGGCATGGTGGAGGTTGCTCGGCTGGCACTGTTTGGCTCAAGCAGCATTTTCAGGAACACCAAAAAGGCCTGAGGGACACACTGTCTGAAACCATGGGCCAACCCAGCCCATCCCTGTGGCCATCCCCATGCAGTGAGACAAGCCCAGCTGCCGGGCCACCTTCCCAGCTCAGTGCCGCAGAGCTAAGCCAGAGCAGGCTTCACCTCTGTCACTCAGTAGCAAGTGAAAGGCAGGGGGTGAGCCAGTGGCCCCCTGAGAAAGGGATTAGCAGGATGTTGAGTGAAGCCAGCTCCTTATCCCTTCATAAACAGTCCTTAACATCCTAGACAGTCTTGGCTTTGTAATTCCCCTTTTGCTTTCAAAGGTTGTGGTCCCAACTGAAGTGTGCCCTAAACCACTGAAAATTCAGGGAGACAAACACTGTTAGAGGAGATGCTGTACTTGCCCTTCCAAATGTAAAGGTTTACTGCCTGCTAAAGATAGAGAGCTGAGCCTGGACCCCAGCTACCAAGCTCCCAAGCAGAGAGAAACTCCTGTCTGCGCAGAAGAGCAGTAAGAAGTGAAAGAAGTGAGGGCAAAAATAAAAAATAAAAAAACACAAAAAAACTTGCTCATGCTCTGGAGTATCAGGACAGTCAGTGAAGTCCCCCTGATACCACCCAGACCACCAAGCTCTCCCTGACCCATCACCAGGTGCCGGCTGGTGAGGAGCCCCAGTGCCCAGCCAGGGTGACGTGCCGAAGGGCCGCGGTGTACCAGCAGCAGCTGGGACCTGTTCTGCCTTGCTTGCAGTGCTTGGCACGCTTCGGCAGCGGTGGTTGGCAAGGAAGAGTGATCCGGGGCTAATTGCAATCGTGGGCTTTAATCTCAGGAGGCGGGAGCATAGGAGGCTGTCAGGAGATGTCCCAGCTGGCCAGCCTTGCCATGTGGTGGCAGAGAAACATGGGTGAAGCAGAAGCAACCTCTATTGAACAATTCCTTCTTTCAAACTCTCCAAAACCTGCTGCCCCTCAGTCTTTGCGGCTCTGCGTGGGCAAGAGTGACCTGTGTTACTAAGGGGTTCACTGAAGCCTTGCCATTTCACAGGACATGCCGTGACACCCCAGCGCCACTCAAGCTCTGGAGCTGGCTTTTGTGGTCCCAACTTGTATCATGCTGCAGGAGCATCCTGAATTTCTGTCCCCATCCCATAATCAGCTCAGCACCACAAGGTTTCCCGGCGTCAGTCCTGCCCTGGACAGGCAGCTCTGGGGGAAGGCAGGGAAGGAGCCGAAGGCTTTGTCCTCCTGCTTGGAGAAGGACGACAGCTGCCTCTCTCTGCAGCTGCCGGGGCATCCATCATCCTGTGCAGGATGGAGAGGAGCAACCAAAGCCCTGGGTTGAGCAGGGAGGGTTTCTGTGGGCAGGAAGGGGGGGAGTAGGCAGAATTTTAGGAAGAGGGATGCCATGGGCAGGGATGCACACCAGGGTACACGAACAACAACTCCAGCCATGCAGGGGTGCAGCTCCTCTCCTCCCTCCCCACGCTTCTCTCCCTGGAGGTCCCCCAGACATGACGTCCCCCCCTGCCCATGGCCTGTCCAGCCCCACGGTGTAACCAAAGAAGGCACGAGGCTGCAAGTGGCAGTTGGGGATTAGCTGGGACACAATCGGGGCCTGTGAGAGCAGCAGAGCACATGGTGGGCTGCCCCAGGCGGGGAGCACGGGTGCTTGTGGTGCCACAGCGTCGCGGAAGGTCTCCGGGTCAGCATGCTCTTCCCTCTGGGGAGATAATGCACAGCCTGATAAATCCATTGCCAGGGCCCTTCCCCCTCTGAAATTTGGGCTGTTCACGGCATTTGCAGCAAATAGGCGTTGTCAGGAGGAAATTGGTGCTTTCACGGATAAACTACTCCCTCCCATACCCACTTGCCTCGAACAGGAGGGGTTTGTCTTTTCTCCGTGCTGCTCAGTCTCCGGCAAGACCTTCCAAAGGACTTTTTTTTCCAAAGGAAAAATTCCAGGCTGTGTCTTGAAATGGTGATTCTAGATGCTCATAGCCTTAAACCTGTTGGATTTCTGCAGGTCACAGGTGAAAGTGAAGGGGGTGGGTGGCACCGGGTCACCGCTGGCACCATGATGTAGCTGGACTGCCAGCACAAAGTCAGCCCAGCACTGTGGCATCACCAGCTGTGCCACGCCTGGTGGATGCCAGCCCCCTCAAAACAGGGCTGCAATCACCCATGTCCCCCTACCTCAAGCCCCACAGTGCCCAGAGCATGATATCTTAA
>NW_009713857.1:11285-13785 GCF_000703405.1 Apaloderma vittatum | reverse complement strand
CCCCCCGACATCCCTTTGCCCGGCAGCCTGCCCTCCTCAGCACTTCTGTCTTCAAACTGAGATAGAAATAGTTGCAGCTCCGGACAGTTGATTATTTAAAGCTGTCGGGAGTGTTTAATTTAACCTTGGATTCATCATCTGCAGCTTGTTTCCATCCACTAGACACCCGCGCTCCCCCTCTCAGTGTAAACTCTGCCTCTGCCGAGCTCCTCACCCCCAGGCAGATTTGGGCAGAGGTTTACAGGCAGGGGACATGACCCCAGTGTGTGTTTCCCCCCGTGTCCCCACTCCAGCTGGCACAGTGAGAGGTGTGTTGGGAGCTGCTGCTGGCACTTTATCTGTGCCTCAGCAGAGGGATGTGCCAAGTCCCACAACCGCTGCCTTGGCGTGACAGGAGGGGAGCCCCAAAGTCTTGGTGAAAGAATGACATACAGGGTGTGCCTTTCTTATAGGAAAGTATCCTCCCTCAGCTTTTCCTTTCCTTGGCCACTGCAAGCCCCTCCAGTAATATTCTCACCTTTTCTGACCCTGCCTCCAGCTCTGCCAGGGCTCTGAGTTCCTCCTGTGTGTGGCTGCAGCTCCCACCACCAC
The DNA here is from genome assembly GCF_000703405.1 of Apaloderma vittatum. Taxonomy (NCBI): domain Eukaryota; kingdom Metazoa; phylum Chordata; class Aves; order Trogoniformes; family Trogonidae; genus Apaloderma; species Apaloderma vittatum. Next base: position 13,194 of record NW_009713857.1, on the reverse strand, counting down.
CAAGCTCGCCGTAGGCATCCCTGGGGCGAGGAGGTGATGTGCTGGTATAACCAAGCCGTGCAGGAGCGTGCGTGCCTGTCCCACTGGTCCCTGCTGCAGGCATGCGAAGCATCCCTAAAACTCACCCCGTGGTTGTGCACAAGCATGTCCCTGAGACAGGAGCTGTGCCCTGCCCATCATCCACAGAATCCTGACCCGCTCTGGCATCCCCTGATGCCATGGCTCCAGGTCATGAAAAGTTCCTCTTGGAGCTGTCTTAGCCCAAACCTAAGCCTAGCATAGGACCCTGCTCCATTTATAGAAAGCTGCAATTAGAGGCCAGCGTTTTCCTTAAGTCCTCCAGCAACTGAATGCACATTGGCAAAGGGAAAAAAAAATTAAAATCCTTGTCAAATCCCAGGCTCGTCCTTGCAATGACCCCCCAGGATAGCGGTGCTCCCTCGGGGCATGGCTGTGGGTCGGCAGGACGGGGCTGGGGAATGCTGCTGCAGATGGCCGAGTACTGGGATGAGCTGGAATTGCTAAAACATTTCCAACACGGAAAAGCTGCTCAGCATCTCTGCCTGCTGGGAAAACGGTTGTGGGGGAAGTGAGGGCAGCACTGCAGGTCCCCAGTGTGGCTAGTGGGGTCCCTACCTGGGAACTCCCCCTCTTCACAATCTATGTGTCAGGCAATGAGCAATTTAAACCTAGCTATAACCATCATGTTTAGGGGTGGTTTGTTCTTTTTTTTTCTCTAGGCAGTGGTTGACCTCATGAAAAGCCCTCCCAGGAAATGGGTAGATGGGTTGAGAAAGAAGTCCCAAACTAAAGGGAGACAGACAACAGCACAGCTGCTACACTGAGGTCCCATCCAGAGTGGTGCCAGGACTCCTGGGATGGAGGAAGGCTCCAGAGCACAGCAGGTTGTGCGAGAGCAAGACAGGGAATGGGCAGGAGAGGAGCTGTGCTGAGGGGCTGCAACCCAGGCCAGCCAGGGTCTGCTGCTGGGGGAGTAGTAACCCCCAGCTCCACCAGCCTGAAACCTCCTCTCTCATCTCCTTCTTGTGGGAGGCAGAGACCGAGGCGGCTGGAAAGGCTTGACGGCACCACCCCTCCCACAGCCCTTCGCCGGGATGGCAGAGATCCCCTGCTCCTTGTGCCAAGAGCCTCTGGCTGGGAATGAGGCAAAAGGCTCATTTTAAATCTTTCAGCCATGGGACTGGAAGAACTTCATATGCAGAAAGAGGGGGAGTTAGTAAGAGCTGCCATTTAGGGAGCGGGACATTTATAAGCAGAGGATAAAGCATCTAAATTGCCTGAATTAATTGCTGAGAGCTGGCAGCTCTGCTCTCTGCGGAAGGTGTGGGAGCTGGCGGACAAGGCTGTGAAGCCCTGTTCGCCTCTGAGGGGGTGTAAATGTAAGAGAAACCTTCCAGCCTGCATTGTCCTGGAGCCAATGGCTGCTGGTGGCCTTGGAGAGCTCTGCAGTGACCAGGCGATTTGCAAAGTTACCGGCCAGAGTGATGTCAGATGCTGAAGGGATGACAGAAGTGGCATTTATGGATAGCACTTCAAAACTTTAACTCCTCCTTCAGTAAGAGGGACAAGATTAACCCCAAGCTGAGCTAAGATGAATATCAGCAATCCCTCACCAAGCTCTGGCCGAGCATCAGGGTCTGAGAAGATATTTAGCAGAGGACACCAAGCTCTGAGAGGCTGTTGAGGGATGCCCTACTCCCCAAGCCCTCCTCACCTCCTCTCTCATGTCAGTCACCTCCATGATGCTCAAATCCAAGTGCTTCTGAGTCCCACATGCTGTGGGCACACTGGCACACCGCACACCTCTACTAGGCAGGTCTTCTGAAATCCCTGGACTTGAACAACACTGGAGCTGCTGAGTGGCAGGCGGGGGCGGGGGGGGGGACGG
>NW_009713857.1:10633-11271 GCF_000703405.1 Apaloderma vittatum | reverse complement strand
AGTACCCAAACTGGTCCTGTGAGCACCAGCCACTCTGCCATCTCCCAGAGGTGAAGGGCGGAGGGTGTCCCAGAGGTGACCAGCAGAGCAATGGAGACAGGACAATGAGGACAGCCCAGCCAGTGAGACGCCCACCTCCTCGGCCCCTCGCTTTCCCTCCCAGCCCAGTCAGTTTGGGCTGTACAAGTTCCTCAAGACAAGCCTTGTCTCCCCAGGGAGGGGTGGGCCCTGGCCCCTGGGCGGGTGCTCTGCTCTGATAAATGGCGGCGGGTGCTGCGGGGTCCCCAGCCTGTGCCTTGCTGCCCCAGCACATCAAGCTGTCACGTCCCCTCACACAGCAGCCCTGGCTCGGTTTGCGGTGCAGAGGAGTGGCCACTTGCTCTTGGTGGCTGCTCTCCACCAGGCAGCTGGCCTGACATCTTTGGCAGGGGGAACAAGCTGCCTGACTGGGGTGCTGACCTGCTGTGGTGCAGCCTTCCTATTTGTCTCCCTGCAGCTGGCAGCAGAGGTGACATCTTGGCACGGGACCATGGTGCTGTGAGGGCGAGGTGCCCCCTCTCCCCACTGCCAAGAGCAAGAATGCCTGCTGGCCCCGGGCACAGGCTGCCCGTTCCTTGGCGCCTCCTTCGTCCCCCCCC
>NW_009713857.1:10078-10586 GCF_000703405.1 Apaloderma vittatum | reverse complement strand
TGCGCTCCTCCTCTGCCTCCTCCTGCAGCAGCCAGGCAGCAGCAAGGCTTGGAAGCAGCATGCCCCGCGCCTTCGCCTCGCCTACAAAGGTAAGGGTGAATTTCCTTGCTTAGGAGGGTTGAGAATGAAGAGGGTGGCCAGACCTCGAAAGAAGTTGAGTGATAGCCCCGTGGCTATGGCTACAACATCTCCACATGTCGGATCCTCAGGACGTTTCACAGATGCAGCTCCCAGCACAGCCCCGGAGGATGCTGCACGGGCGCTGCTGGCATTGTAGAAGGGAGCTGAGCGGGAACACCCTGCCCTGCTCCAGCACGACACCGGGACCAGAAGGGATGTCTCCTTCTGCTCAGACTTGCTCTGGGCATCTTTCGGTGTGTCCTGGGCAGCCCCAGGGAATGTTCCCTGTCTTCATGCTTGTGGTGCAATGGGGACACTGAGCCGCAGGCAGTGCTGCTTATCCTCTTCTCCTGCCTCCCACCGGCACAGTCTTGCCCCAGATCATCCT
>NW_009713857.1:7237-10040 GCF_000703405.1 Apaloderma vittatum | reverse complement strand
GGAGAGCCTGATCCACTGTGTCAATCATTTCCCTTCCCCTTGGCATCTATCTTGTCTGTTTAGATCATAATCTCTTCAGGAGAGGCACAGTTTGGCCTGAAACTGTGTCAGGGGAGGTTTAGGTTGGATCTCAGGAAGCACTTCCTCATGGAGAGGGCGATCAGGCATTGGGATGCACTGCCCAGGGCAGTGGTGGAGTCACTGTCCCCGGAGGTGTTTAAGGAAAGGCTGGATGTGACACTTAGTGCCATGGTCTAGCTGATGTGGTGGTGTTGGGTCATAGGCTGGACTTGATGATCTCAGAGGTCTTTTCCAGCCTCAATAATTCTGTGATTCTGTGATTCTGTTTGTGCCTGATGCAAAGCGGGACCTGGTTTTGGAGATCTGAAGATGCAACAAGAGCAGACTGACAGGTAGTACAGCACACAGCTCAGCAGAGAAGTGCAAAAAGGGAGTCTCTAGGGAAAGGGGAATGACTGGAGTGGTTAGAGCAGAGCCCTGCTAGCCTGGCAGCTGGTCACCCTGCCATGAACCTGCAGCATGGATTTGGCCGATTTACTTGTTTTCAGCTTCCCCTATGTGAAAAGGAGTGAGCTGCAGTGAAGGACAGGTGGGTCAGCACATCCCTGGTGCTGCCCTGGTGGCAGTGGGCAGGGCTCAACCAGCCCTTCACACCAGGGAGGCAGCAGTACAGCTCTCCCACGAGCATCCCACACAAAGCTCTGGGACCAACCTCTTGGCCTGCTCCATCGCCCTGGGACACCGCTCTGCAGGCAGGGACAGCCAGCACGGTGGAAGATGCCCACAGCTTGTGGCTGGAGAAGGCTGAACAACCCAGGGATGTTGGATATCCCTGCGGAGGGATGGCTCCACTGACAGACGAGCTCAGCAACCCAGTGCGAGATCTGCCTTTCCTTGGAGCCGCAGGGGGCAGAGCAGGGCTGCTGGGGTGGCAGGAGCGCAGAGGGACTGCTTACTTCAAAGCCCTGCGGTGCGCTGGGGTCAGACATGCCGAAAGCCCCCAAGTCTTGGGCAGAGGCAGAAGAGGAAGCTCCCAGCATCAGGAGGGCTCAAGGACGAGGTGAACAATGGCAGGGGATGTGACTCATGGACAGCACGGGGCAGGTCCAAGGACACAATGCCTTGAGAAGTTTAGGTTTAAAAACCCCTAGGAAAAAAAAATAATAAAAGGAGGCCTTTGAGAGCTCATCTACAGGATCGGCCTTGCCCTCAGATCCCAGCATGGGGGAGGCAGGCAGAGCCCTTGGTGAGGCAGGGGGAGAAGATGCAAGCAGGCTTGTGAGAAGGAAATGACAGCACCGAAGGCTGGGAGAGCAAAGGAAGGATGGGGCACGGGGCACGGGGCCAGGAACAACAGCAGCAGCTCCCACCCTGCCGAGGAGGAGGTTTATAATAGCACAGAGGCGATCACGGCTGTGTGAGAGGCAGCCCCGGGGTAAGCTGGGTCAGGCTGGGTCAGCCCTGGTGCTGCCCGGAGCTGAGGACACACGGCTGTGCTGTGAAACCACAGTAAACCTCCCTGCTCCTCTAACTGTAATAACCCAGGGCAGGCAGAGCCAGGAGTTGGCAAATGGGTCTTCTGCCAACCTTTGATGTGTGGCCAGCCCAGCCGGGCCGGACCCAGGAGCCAGCACCACGCAACAAGTGTTCAGGAGCATGGGAGGCTGGTGGGTCTTTGGTTATCGGCACAGAAAGCCACTCTGGCACGTCTCTTATCAGTCAAGGGCAGTGAGGGGCTGGGCTGGAGCCTGATTTAACACTAAGCTTCCCTGGGGTTTCAGGGCTCTCCTCCACGCTCTGCTCCGTCTGGGGGAAGGGGAGAGGACAGCCCTCTGGCACAGTGGGGCTGTGACCCCAGGAAGCCCAGGGTCGCCCTGCACTGAGGATGCTGCAGCTGAGGGGCGGGTGTAGGTGATGGATGGGACAAGGCGGTTACAGCAGAGAAAAACACGATGGCCTTGGGAGATAATGAACACAAAAGGGAGGATGTCTCTCCCAGCTCACTCATCTGTTTAGCTGCCATGCAGTTGCTGCAGACACCACCTGGTTCCCTGCCTCAAGGGTTGGAGTTCAGATCCAGTTTGGATTCACAGCACTCAGCAACCCCTTGGAGAGGGAGCAGAACCATGCTCAGCCCCGCGTTGTCATTAACCTGTCGGAGGTGTCACAGTGCAAGCACAGGACAGTGAGTCCTTCCTGGGTCCTCCCACGGACTGGCACAGGAGCAGGGAGGGCTCCTCTGTCATCCTTGTCCTCAGACAGGGCTGGGGCAGGTCAGAGGCCAGCCTTGTCCCCATTCTGCTTGATTATAGCCCATGCCTGACGTTTCCCCCCGGGATCGAGCAGGTCCCGGGAGCGTTGGCATACACGGGTGGGTGGGCGGTTGACAGCAGTCTGCCGGGGACCCAGTGGTGACAATGGCCCATAGGCAGCAACAGGCATTCTTGTGTTAATCCCATTCAGCTGGTGGGAAACAGTTTGGAAATCTCTCTCACACACACACCCCGCTTCCTATCCACAGCACCCAGAGCAGAGCCCTTGGGCACCCGAGGGTAGCAAGGAGGGACATGGGGCTGTGCACGATTTCTGTGGGAGTGGGAGGAGGGCCGGGAGCTCCCTGACACAGCTGGAAATGGCTCCGTGTTCCGCCGGAGCTGGAGCTCTGACCCTGGAGGAAGGGGAGAAGGAAATGCAAGTGTGGAGCGAGCCTGGTGTGGATCCAGGCAGCGACCCCTCTCCCTGCCTGCAGCCCAGCGGGTGCCGCCGGGACGAGGGACGTCAG
>NW_009713857.1:6651-7000 GCF_000703405.1 Apaloderma vittatum | reverse complement strand
CCAGCTCCCCTTGACAGCTTCCCTCCCTCAGTTCCTGGCACACTGTTCCATTCCCCATGATTTTGGGTAATTTCTCAGCCTGTGTGTTACAGATCACCCCAGGTTTCCAGACGTGCTCACCCTCCCTCCAGTCCCCACCCTGCAGCCCATCTCCCTTTCCCACGGCCCTGTTCTTGCACAGCATCAAAGCCAAGAGCAGCCTTGCCAGCATATCCAGCCTTCACCGTATCCCTAGCCAGATCCCACTGTTTCTCAAGAGGAAAGCAGTGTATTTTCGTTTCTGGAAGCTCTAAGATCCGTCTCAGTGACTGTCTCCTCTGCCTTGATCCCTGGGAGCAGGCGCTGGCTG
>NW_009713857.1:4487-6620 GCF_000703405.1 Apaloderma vittatum | reverse complement strand
GCTGCTGTGGTCCCTTGGCCGGTGCAGCAGCCGCTCCCGCTACGTCGGGGACGCTTCCTCCAGCTGCCAGCCCCAAAACCTGGTGCTGCACATCACTGGCTGATGCGGGCTCCAAGGATGTTGTTTCAGGAGTGGTTAACAAAGAGACAAGAGCTTATTGTACCTCTTGCACCCTCGGCAAGGCGGCCCTTCCCTCCAGCAGTGCCAAAGCTCTTAAAAGCCCTTTTCCTGAGCCAGACTAATGCTGTGTCTCAGGAGGTACAAGGGGAAGAAGCCAAGGGGTGGTGGATGCAAGGTCAGAGCAGCATCCAAGGCACAGCTGGGGACATACTGTACAAGCTCCTTAGGCCAGGGATGAGCCATCATCCGTCTGTAACGGTGCACCCATCCTCCTGCCCATCCCAGCGTGTGGGATCATCAGCCACTTCACACACTAAAAGCCCATCAGCCACTTCACACACTAAAAGCCTGTGGGGGTAGGTGCGGGAGAGACTGGGACACTTGGCCCCACGAAAGCTGTGTTTCCATCCAGCCTTCCCTTGGAGGGATGCTTTACACCAGCAAACAGACAAAACCCTTCTTACATCAACTCTCTTGACTTGATGCCCAGGGAAAAACATGCTGGGAGATACAGCAAACAAGTCACCTCCATCTCAGCCCTCTCCTCACGATTTTGGGGTGCAGAGGCTTTGGGGCTCCAAGAGCTCTTCTGAAAGGCTGGAAGCTGAGCATGCCAGGCTCCCCAGGCTGGACCACTGCCCTGCCCCAAGCCCTGCAAACCTGTCCAGCCCAGGGCGAGAGCAGGACAGTTTTTCTCTTTGTAGGGGTGACAAGCTCTTTCTTCCAGGTAGGCTCATGGGAGGAGGTTTCATGGGGAGCTTTGGAGCACCGAGGATGGTGTTTTTCTGCCAAAGCAGTGGCAGAACATTGTGTTCCCTTGGGGCAGGGGTGGGCAGCCAGAGCTGTCCCAGAGAGGAGAACACGGTGCCTCTGGCTGCTTGTTGTGTCATTCACGGTCGGGTTTCTCTTTCTCCTACCTTGTGTTCCTCAGATCTGCTGAAATCCAACAGCTCTCGCCTGTTGCTGGCCTCAGGGGATGGGCTGGATTTCCAAGCCCTCTTAGTGGATGAAGACAGGGCCTGGCTGATGGTGGGAGCAAAAAACCACATCTTCCTGCTCCACCTGGACCATCCCACCAGAGAGCCTGAGAAGGTCAGTGCTGGGAGGAGGGTGTGAGCATGACCCTGGCCAGGCTGGCCTTTTCCTCCCTGGGAGCCACTCCTTGTTCCACTGCCTGGGCATGTAGGTGGATGTGCTCTGTCCTGGGCTGCTCTAATGTCACCAGGGACACATTTACACCAGGATGTCTCTATCAGTGGGGGTCAACCCATCCCTGGTGCTGCTGAGTCCCTCAGGGACTGGCCGACGCCAGGGAAGGGACAGGGCAGTTTGGGAGGAGAGGAGACCTGGGTGGACTCTGGGTCATGGGTGGAAGGGCAGTGCCTGGAGCCCTGCTACCACACCTAGTCCCTGCTACAAGCGCTGTGACCACCGCAGCAGCGAGTGCCGCTAATGTCATCCCAAGACATCCTGCCTGCGGGGTGCTCAGCTCCGGCCCGACAAAAGGAAAGCCCATTAAGGAGCTGCAGCCTGGCGTTCCCACGGGTCGGCATCCAGGAGAGCCTGCCCACTGGCTGGGTGTGCCGTGGCCCACCCAGCCTCTGTCCTCACGCCAGTTTGGCAGGCTGCCCGCCTGGCTCTGGGGACCCAAGGGTTGGTCAGATCCATTGCAGACCAGCCCCGTGTCCATCACCGTATGCTGGAGCTTTCGGCTGAGCCCATTCCCGCCCAGTGCCTGCGGGAGCCGGGCAGGTGAAGGAAAGCAGGGGCTGCATCGTTGGGGTCTCTGTTGCAGATTTTCTGGCCAGCCTCCAGAGAGCAGGTCGAGCATTGCCAGCTGGCGGGGAAGAACATGGAGGTAAGCAGGGCTGGCAGCCACCGGCTCACGGCCTTTCTGCAGTTTGTCGTGGATATTAAACACCTACCTCACCCCGAAAGGGAGCGTGGGGTCTGCCTGAGGCAAAGGTGCTGAGCCAGCTGGAGTTAAGCTCAGCTTACTGGCTGGGGGGGGGG
>NW_009713857.1:1096-3975 GCF_000703405.1 Apaloderma vittatum | reverse complement strand
GGAGGAGGATCTGGTTGAGCGCCTGCATCTCAAGCAGACATGCCATGGGGCTGGGCACCAAGTGCCCAGACCTGGGCTCAGCCCGCTAACAAACATCTCCCCTTGAGCAGACAGACTGTGCCAACTTCATCCGCCTCCTCCAGCCCTTTAACAGGACCCACGTGTTCGCCTGTGGGACTGGCTCCTACCAGCCCGTCTGTGCCTTCATCCAGCTGGGAGCCCGAGGGAAGGTGAGGAACATCCTGCACAGCCACATGCCCTTTGCAGAAGGCAGCAAGAGACCCGCAGAACACCCCTATCCTGGGCATGTGACCCTGTAACTGGGAAGAGAGGAAGCCCCAGAATCTGGCGAGGGTGGCCACGCTGACGCAGTCCCAGCTGTCTGCATGGACTTGCCACAAATGGCAAGAAGTAGTCCCAGCTTGGCAGTTCCAGAGAGCCCAGTGGGGACAGGGCCTGGACCTGACAGCCCCCTCAAGGGGTCATCTTGTTGCAGAGCTGAGCACACTGGCCTCTTTCCCACTTTCCTCCACATGCCCGGCTGGTTTCCAGCCTCCCCCTGGACTGACATATCCTGTTTGGCTCTGGCAGGGCCCTGGGGCTCCCCCCATGAGACTGGTGACCCACTCCTTGGAATCGGGGCGAGGACGGTGCCCATACAGCCCCCACGAACCCTTCACAGGACTCCTTGTCGGTAAGTGAGGGCGGGGAGCCAAGGCAATGCTGGAAGGTGGGAGCACTGGGAATGGTCTGTGCTGGGAGGTGACAGCAGCATCACCTGCACCCCTGCTCTGCTGTGGGTGGCTGCGGTACAGGGCTGGGGTCTGAGCAGGTGAGAGCAGGAGGGTCCATCCCGCAGAGCTCGATCCTGCCCCGGCTCACCCCAGCCTCACGGGTCCTGAGCAGAATGACAACTGCAGGGTGCAGATCGAGTGGCGCTGGCGTGAGGGCACGTGGTGCCACCAGCCTGCCCACCTCGTACCGACACTGTGCAAGCACTGGGTGGGTTGCAGGGCTAGAAGCCGTGCTGGGTTGTGGACCTGGAGGAGTCTCCTGGCCAGGCTGTGCCATCCTCACCCTCCTCAATCCTTCGAGGAGACAGGGGAATCTTGCCAGTGTACTTCCATTAGCAGCACCCTGACCCACCCTCTGACCCCGCAGATGGGGAGCTGTACTCGGGCACCTCCAGTGACTTCATGGGCAGCAGCGCTGCCTTCTTCCGGACCTGGATCCACGGGGCTGAGCAGAGCTACATCCGCACAGAGCAAAACCAGGACCACTGGCTACATGGTATGAGTGGGGGGACCTGTGGGGAGCAGCGAGCTGTCCTGTCTGCTGGGGCCAGGCTGGGACCAGCACTGGGGTCAGAGCTCGGCGGTCTGGCCCCCTTCTCCTCTGCTTGGGGAGGCACTGAGGAAGCCTCTGGTGGGATCCGCACTCCAGCATGCGCTCTGCAGCCTGGGCACGAGGAAAAGGGCCCCACTTTCTGGGAAGCAGAGTCTCTGTGAGGCAGCTTTTGTACCCTGAGCATCTCACGCTGTTTGCAAGGGCTTTCAAGGGCAGTACAAAAGGTTTGGATCAGGGCATGGGGCCATGCTGTGCTGCTTCTTCATCCTGCAGAGCCCACGTTTGTCAGTGCCTACGCCATCCCTGATACCTACAACCCGCACGATGACAAGGTCTACATCTTCTTCCGCGAGACAGCCATGGAAGCTGGGCAGTGGGAGAGGCGGCACATCCATGCCAGGGTGGCCCGGGTCTGCAAGGTCAGTCACCAAAGGCCAGCACACCATGGCCAGGTGTCCCACCAGGTGGGCTTTTACCTCCTTTGGGCTATGGGGCATCCCAAGCAGGGGCCAAGAGCAGGATGTGAGGGCGTCACCACACACCTACCACAGAGCAGACAGCTCAGGGCCAGGGGTGTCACACTGTGGGGATGGAGGAGCGTGTGGTGGTGAGGGAGACTTAGAGAGGCTGGACTCAGCTCAGCTCTCGGTGCCCAACAGAACGACGTTGGAGGGAAGCGCAGCCTCATCAACCGCTGGAGCACGTTCCTCAAGGCCCGCCTGGTGTGCTCCATCCCTGGGCCCCAGGGCACCGAGACCCACTTCGACCAGCTCGGTGAGCACACAGCCCCCTCGGCAGCCAGGAGCAATGCTGCTTCACCACAGTGGCTCCTTGCCCTTCCCCATGGGGATGGCCAGCCAAGGATGTCCACCTGCATCCCCAGCAACGGTGCTCCAGCTCCTGGGAGACTCATCCCCATCCCTCTCTTTGCAGAAGATGTTTTCCTCCTGCGCACCCGAGACCCCCAGAACCCCCTTGTCTTTGGTCTCTTCACTGTCTCCAGGTGAGCAGGGCTCTGGGCGGGCCTCGGGCTAACCCTTGCGTGGAGCAGTCCAGCCCCTGCCAGTCCCTCACCAGTCTGTCTCATGGGGAGCCCTGCAGGGGAGAAGGGCAGGACTGGCACCCAGCTGGCAGAGAAGGGCCACCAGCCATTCACTGCTTTTCCTGCTGCTGGCTCACCAGCCCATCTGTCAAACCACCAGGTTTGGCACCAGCACAGCTGACGGTCCATGCCAGGCTGGACTGACTGTGCCAAAAGCATTCCCCTCACCCTCTGGGTGCTGTGCACAACTCCAGGGCTGACAAGGGACAGCATGGGCTCAGGGTCATGGTCCCCCAGGCTGGCAGTGACATGACAGCCCCACTCTCCCCCTGCAGCGGTGTCTTCAGTGGCTCTGCTGTCTGCATCTATTCCATGGCTGCTGTGAGAGCTGCCTTCAGCGGCCCCTTTGCACACAAGGAAGGATTTGACTACCGCTGGGTAGAATACAAGGGCCGTGTGCCCTATCCCCGTCCTGGCACGGTAAGGGGCT
>NW_009713857.1:541-1073 GCF_000703405.1 Apaloderma vittatum | reverse complement strand
TGGGATGGGCTGTCCTGCCCCTAATGCAGCCCCCCTGTGTTGCCATGCAGTGCCCCAGTGAGACATACGACCCCCTCCTGCAGTCCACCAAGGACTTCCCCGACGAGGCCCAGCTGATGTGGGATCCTGTGTACCCACAGGGCCGCCAGCCCATCCTGGTGAGGGTCAACGTACCTTACCGGCTGCGGCGGCTGCTGGTTCACAGGCTGGAGATGGAGAACCGGCACTATGACATGCTCTTCCTTGGCACAGGTGGGAATTCGCTCCGGTTCTGGGGACGCTGTCACTGCAGGGCAGCTTGCATGGCACACCGGGTGGCTCCCAGCCCTGACAGCTCCTTCTCCCATTGCCTTCACAGATGATGGTAAAATCCTGAAGATGGGGATGGCCAGTGGGTTGAGCCGTAGCACCGAGGTGATCAGCCTGGAGGAGATCAGTGTCACTAAGGTAGGGGAGGGCAGGGCTGGAGCACAGTGGCTGGGCCATGCAGCCTCTCCTTGGCCCGTCGCATCCCCCCTGCAGCAAGTCCCTG
>NW_009713857.1:0-238 GCF_000703405.1 Apaloderma vittatum | reverse complement strand
GCCCAGCCCTGCTGGCAGGCTGGGGCACCCAGGAGGGACTGATACAGCTACAGCACCCTCTTCTTCCTCTCCAGGTGCCTTCTCCCATCCTGGACATGAAGTTTTCAGCAAAGCGGGTGAGTCCTCCCTCCTGCTTCTTCCTGAAGCAGCCAAGGGACAGGGCACACAGAGCCACTGGCCCCAGCCCCTTGCCTGGGTCCCATGGCCCCAGGGCTTGTGCATTTAGGAAAAGAGCTCC
>NW_009713856.1:0-3400 GCF_000703405.1 Apaloderma vittatum | reverse complement strand
TGAACACTGCCCAAAGGCTGTAAGTTGCCTGAAGACCATTTGCTACACACAAATTTGTTTATTTTTTATGTCCCAGTGAATTACCTTGTTAGGAAGTTTCTAAAATGAATTTTATTACTTTTTTTGGTGATGTTTGATCATTTTTATATATTCAGTGCTGAAGTCAAGGAGAAGAGCAGAGTATCTGTATGGGGATGGAGCTGGTGGTACTGACATTGCTGATATTCAGACCTTTAGCAGGTCAGTCCTAGGGCCTTTTTGCAGCCTACAGGAACCTTCCTCCAGGGGTGAGATTTCCTTCATGATGGAGGTCTCACAGTGTCCTCTCTCCTCTCAGGACGTGCCATGATCCTTGCCTTAACACGTCAGCTGCCCAGCACTTGAGGCTGAGATTCACTGAAGCGTTGTGAAGGTAAGGACAGACACTCTCACTGTGAGCTGGTGCTGAGTGGAAAGTCATTGTAAATGGGAGATGGCACAGCTGAGCTGTTTGCAATTGCTTTCACTGCTGAGTTGCTGCTTTATGCTCTGTATCAATATTCCAAAAGGGAGCACACAAAGCTCAGGAATGTTGCCCTTCAGCATGGTAAATCTGTGTATAGCTACTGCATGGCCTTACAGTCTAGCTTAATAGTTCTGTTTCAAGAAATATATAAAAAAAAGTAACCTTGCATGATGTTTTATAATCACATACTTGATTCAAAATATATCTACAGAGCCCAGTTTTCCTGACCTATCAAACTTCTGCTTACAGTAAAGAAAAGCATGAGGCCAGCATTAGTCTCCCACATCTTTTGTTTGCCTAGCAGGCATGTGGCTCTGCAGTGAGCTGATAATCAGAAGCCTTACTTCAGAGCAGCCATAATTTTTCTGGTCCCTTCATAAAAACATATAAACCTTACAGAAATAATTCGTGTTTGAGTCTAAACCTCCAAAGGAGGATTGTGATTGTTTTGGTTTTTGTTTCTTAACGACGAAGATACCTAGTGGCAAGGCTTCAGAACATAGCAAACCTGGTGTCAAATCTTGGATCAAAAACCTCAGGTATCCTGGGTTTCTATTCTTGACATGGCAGGCATAATAAAAAAATGAGAAAAAAGTGAAAAATAATTTTAATTGTGAATGCAGGCAGGCAGCAGAAAACTGTGTGTGTGTATGTGTATGTGTGTGGGGGTGTAAATTTCTAAAATTTTAAAGCTGAAGGCTTCACCTGGGCTGAAAAAACATGGTACATCCTGAATCCTCCAACTAATAAACAGACATGAGAAAAAGCGTGCAGTGATGACATGTTGTGCTTCCCCGCACAGACTAAACCAGTAAAATTAGGCTGAGGGTGGTGGAAAGAGGAGCTGCTGCCGACGAGATGAATTCTAGGCAGCAGGGGTTCATGAAGGACAGGTTCTGCTTAATGAAACTGATTTGCTTCTATGACGAGGTGACCCACTTGGTGGATGAGGGCAAAGCTGTGGATGTTGCCCATCTGGAGTTCAGTAAAGCCTTCAATACTGTTTCCCACACCATCCTCATGAAAAAAAACTGCCTGAAAGAAGGTTGTAGCAAGGTGAGTATTGGTCTCTTCTCGCAAGTTACAACTGATAGGACAAGAGGAAATGGCCTCAAGTTATGCCAGGGGAGGTTTAGGTTAGGCATTAGGAGAAATTTCTATGCTGAAAGGGTAATCAAAGATCAGAGCAGGGAAGTGGTTGAATTGCCATCCTTGGGTGTGCTTAAAAGCCATCTAGATACAGTACTCAGGGACATGGTTTAGAAGTGGGCCTGGCAGAGCTAAATAATGATTGGACTTGATGATCCTAAAGATGTTTTCCAACCAAAACAATTCTATGATTCTATGATTCCCAAAATGGAATCACGGTCTCAGAAAAAGAAAGCGAGCCTGAAAAAAAAAGCAAGCAAAGATGTTGCCTGAAGGAATAACCTGGCAATGGAGGAAGATGCAGGAGGCTGGACAGCTTGCAGTCTGTAATGCCTGAAACTGTTAACAAAAAGCAGCAGAATGGCACGAACCAACCTGACTTTCTACTCGGCCATCCTGTGCCAGCAGCAACCTCCCCACGGGGATGGATGGTGAGATCTTGTGGCTGTAGTACTGGGGTCAGTGAGGGAGTGGATGTCTTAGAAAGTAGAAAAAATGTCTTGTCTCCCTGTTTCTTAAATAAATCCCAGTCATCCAGAGCCACTGCAGGCTGTTTTCCAGTGTGTCACCCATGAGAGCATCCTATTTCCAAATGAGCCTCTTCAACCCCAAAGAATTCCCAACGATTCCCAAATAATGTAAATGGATGGATCCATGAGGTTTCCCTTCATGTTACTTAAACTCCTTAGTTTAATTAGACTTGTACAGTTGCTAATGACTCTTTGCCTCCTGACACACTACCGTTCTGTTGCATAATCTCTGAGGTGGATGCAACTCGCTGTTATGAAAGAAGTCGTACATTGACTTCCTCTGGAGAAATTCAAGAACTGCCAGACTGACATACATCCCTGTCATTGTCTTCACTAGGGTTATTAATAATGTTGCTAATTTGATATATCTTATATTTTTAAAAAATTCTTCTAAAACCAAGTGTTTAATGCATGACTGTGATCTCGGAGTGGGTTTAGGGTAGGATTTAGAAGGAAAAGAGTCTGTGGCAGATGTGTATTAATGAAATATATAGCCTTCAGCATCTCTCTCAAGTGATGCCCCAGTTGTGTAATTCCTGCATTCTGTCTTGCTCTTAAAATCTCATATCCACAGCAGATATTAGTTGTGAAGACAATTGGTGTCTTTTTTTGTAAACACCTTCCAGTCCTTTACAGTGAAACTCTTGGGAACCAGACACAATGGGAAGCATTTATGTAGCTGGTATACCAAAACAGTGGATTTCGGGTAGTAGAATTACCTTATGTAAAGAGTCTTTAAAATGGTCACTGTTTGAGAGAGCATGCAATTTCAATAGGAGAGCACCAGCCAGAACTCCAGCAGAAGTCAGAAATTACTGTGATTTCCACACATTGCTGAAAAGTGTAGTTTACTGTGAGTTACAGTGAGAGTTGTCACCCCCATGAGAGCAACTAATATTTCTCTTCAGGGAACCTGGTTCTTACTTACCAAAGGAAAAAAACCAAACAAATAGCACAGGTGCTCACACAGGTTGCAAATTTGCAGGTGTTTTACCCTTGCCTGGGCACTGATCCAGTCTCCCAAGATATTTAGAGGGACTCTGAAAATGTTAAAAAATAAATGAGGTGGTTGCACAGCTGCCAGAGAGCTGTTGAACAGCAAGGGACAGAGGCTTTGCCTGGTACTGATGTACTCAGTGCCTTTGCTGAGGTACTCACAAGCTGACTCCTGCTCTTACCTCTGCTATCAGAGTGGTTCCAAAGAATGTTTATCAAT
>NW_009713855.1:0-5635 GCF_000703405.1 Apaloderma vittatum | reverse complement strand
TGCTCTGGCAGGGGGCTGGACTAGATGGTCCCTTCCAAACCCTTGACATTCTCTGATTCTGTGTGATTCTGTGAAATGACCTCTCTAGTAGGGAACAGAAAGGAGATGTTTGAGCTAATGATTGTAACTCATCTTTGTCTAGAAATAACTAACATAATTTTAAAAAATAGTGAAGGAAAATGCTATAATCCTTATGTAAAGAAGCTCTGTTCAAGTAAGAAAATACAATTAATTTGGTCCAAGTATGTTGGAACAGCATATAAAGTTGCAACAAATTCATTCAGTGGCAATCTTTATAGACTCTTAATTGTTACATTTTTGAGATTTTCTTTCAGGACAGGACATAACCGTTGCTTGGAGAGCAAAGTAGGAAAACCTTGCCCAGCTGTGCTCCTGAAAGGAGACCTTCTCCATCACGTTTGCTCCCCATATTCTGCTTTCTGCCTTTTCTCTTACTTTTTTCCTCTTTAAATGAATAATACTGGAGTTTGGCTCTAAACTTTGTGTCCCAGGGAAAATACTTTCATATTTCTTTCCTGTAGGCAGCATTTCTAACATGGGTGGTTTTCTGTGACTAATGTCCATCTCAGAAACTTGCCTTGTGAAACGCTGAGGTTTTGAATGAGAACTTGCATCCAGATGCTGCAACTTTTGTCTTGCACTAAAACAAAAACAAAGTAATTGTTGCAGTAAAGAAACCAAAAATCAGGCTGGTGTAAAGCACAAAGGATTAAGGGCTTCTTAGGAAGAGACTCTTGCTGGCGCTTACTAAAAATACACAAGCAAAGAGCCAGCTTTAGTCACCCAAAGGCACGAGCCCACAGCTGGCACAGCCCTGAGTTGGGGACTTGGGACCTGGCCAGACTGAAGGGAGAATCTGAGGAGCAGCCACCCCAAGTGACACAGCCTGAGGGGTTTTTTTGGATGTTTTTTGGTTTTTTTTCTCTTGTTATTTTGCTAAAATCAAATCACAGGAGGAATGTGAGGTATTGTCTTACTGCATTGAGGGTATTTTCAAGCAGCTTGGAGAAAAATCTTCTCAAGTGCATTAGGTGTGCTACTCCTATATTCCTTCCCAGTCCTAACAGAAATACTTGGCAGGTGGAGGGGGACAGAGAGAGGCTGTTTTCTTTTTGCTCGTTGATTATATTTTTAATCTTTTTTCTGCTTGCCTGCTGCAGAAAGAAAACTGTTCCCTTTTTAAAAATTTCAAATTCCCACTTAAGAAACAAAGAACTTTCATAATGTGATCTAATTGCATAGAGCAAAAAAATACCAATCATTAAGTAATATTAGTTTGGTTTTAAACAGAAAAATCATTAACCTCAAATCAAGCAATTATAAAAGCTTGAGTTCAAAGACCTCAGAAGCCATCGAGAATACCAGCACTGTGTGATAAAACCTTCTCTGCTCAGCGTGCTGCTCCTGGAAGCTTTCCAGTGCCCTCCCAAGGTTCAGATGTTGTCACCACGTTTGCTGCCAGAGGAGATTGGTTCTTGCCAAATTGTATCTTCATTGCTGCTCTTTGTGCTGTTGGGGTTCAGCGCTGATGGCTCTGTGAGCCCCTGCAGGGTTGCTTTTATTTGTGATATTTATTAAATCGTTTAAGCACCTGGCAGAAGGGAAGATGTAGCTGAATGGGGGAAGGTGTTGAGCTAGCGTGCTGCTATACGCAACATTTCTGGTGTGGTTTTGCTGTGACAGAAAAGTCATAGGAATGAATAAGGGATTGAAAATCTTCAAGGTTGCACTCTGTGGAATGTATCTAAGAGAAGACTGCACACGCAGTTGACTACCCTGTAGATGCTCTGGGTACATAGCTCCTCCGCCTCACTGTCTGGTGTCAGGTAGGAACTAACAGCCAAAAGTTGAGCCACCTTGAACAAATCCACATGAAAAAGAGGCAGCTAATTCTCATGTGGATAATCAGCTGTTAAAAGAGCAAATTAATAGTTGTGGTGAATTCTCTAATCATGAATCACTAGAATTTTTAACACATCAGAGGCTTCCCACAGGCACAGTGTTGAGGCCACTTGTATTGGGACTAAGACAGGTGGGGCTGCTCCACACTAGAGGTCAGTGGTCATGGTGGTCTCAAGTTTGTATATCAATTCAGGAATTATCACAAAGAGGGATTTCTCTGTGGGCTGATGTGCTGGAGGGCTGCAGTGGCACAGGCAAAGGCACTCAGCGCTCCCCATGTCCCTGTTTCACCCTGGAGTTAATCCTGCGCTGGGGCTGGAGTCATGCTGGTGTTGGACCATTGTAAAGAACAGGGGAAGAGAGGTCATAGATAAACACAAGGAAGAAGGAAGCGGGGAAAATACGCTGCCATTTGGGAGTCTAAAGGAGCGGAAGGTAAATCCCTGACCACAAAAATCTCCTTATGTGCAATTCATAATCGGCTAAAGTAAGTGCTTCCCAGTTTGCCAACAGGAGTTCTGTCCTTTTGAGCTGGCTGTGATTGCACAGAATCACAGAATGTTCGAGGTTGGAAGGGACCTCTGGAGATCATCTAGTCCAACCCCCCTGCCAGAGCAGGATCACCTGGCGCAGATCGCACAGGATGACATCCAGATGGGTTTTGAATGTCTGCAGAGACGGAGACTTCAGCACCTCGCTCGGCAGCCTGTTGCAGTGCTCTGCCACCCTCAGAGAAGTTCCTTCTCATGTTTAGATGGAACTTTCTGTGTTCAACTTTGTGCCCATTACCTCTTGTGCTGTCACTGGGCACCACCGAAAAAAGACTGACCCCATCCTCCTGACACCCACCCTTCAAGTATTTATAAGCATTAATAAGATCTCCTCTCAAATACTGCCATTGGGCTGAAAGCGTCCTGCCAAGGCCCAAGCTGGGCTGAGGGTACCATGAGCATGCCTCGCAGGGGAACTGAGTTCAGCTGGATCCATAAAATCACTGCTTTCCTGGACCCAGCCTGCAGCTGAGGAGGAAATGATCATTCTCCTTTATTTTCCTTTACAACTGCTGGATGTGACTTTGCTGTTCAGCTAAGCCAGCAGCCTTATAGCTGGGCGCTGGATGATGGAGGCAGCAAGCTGGGATTTGGGGAGCTGGGAGTCATGTTCCTGGGATCTGGGATTCAGGCAGAGCCTTTGCAGCCACTTCCAAGGGTGTTGAATCAGACCCTGAAATCCTTCCCATGCTTTGGTTTCCCCCACCACAGAGTGGTGAAAATGCTAGTTTGCCTGCGGAACCCGCATGGATCACGACCGATCATGCCTGTGGCTGACCCTGCACAGATGCTACAGGAGGTCCAAAAAAAGATGTGAGTAAATGCTGTACACCAAAGGAGTTTATTCATATTCTCACCCAACAGCACATCAGCACTGAGGCATGGGAGCAGGGGGCCATGCCTTTCCCCTGCCTGAGGGCAGGCAGAGGGCTACTGCGCCCGTACAGCTTCTGTGAGCCCCCAGCCCAACCCACGGGCACTTCTCTTCGCTTCAGAGATGCTCAGGCTGGAAGGACTGCTGTGAGCATTTGTTTGGGCTGACAGAGGCATTGCAATACTGTGCCACATGGAGTCCTTAGGATGTTGTACAGCAATTCCTTCTTCAACTCCACATAATGCGCAGTGCCCCTTATCTTTATGGCACGGGCATGCTAACACGCCGTCATGTGGGTCCTGCTTATGTCACCACTGTAAGTATGTTATCTCCATCCCACAGAAGAGTTTATTAAAAGACTTGGGAACACAAGATCGGATCATCCTGTCCTGCTATTTCAAAAAATCATGAATAAACCCTTTCATAAATCGCTTGTATCTCATCGCAGAGGTAAGTGCAGTTTCCTTTGCTGTACTCAGACCTTAAGACCTTAATCTTCTCAGTAGACTGAATGTCTTAGAGATGCTGAAGCTACAGTCTCTGCTGTTTTAGTGGCCCTTTGAAGCTTAGCCTTGGATCTCAGAGTCAATACTCTGTGTTCCTCCTGCATGCCAGGGGACCTTCTGCTCTCTGCCTATCCCCTGGACCCTTATTTAGAGATGTGTCTGGTGGGAAGAAGAGAGCTTGTGGGAAGTATGTATACTGCCATAAAAGAAGGGTGTTGTGCTGTGTAAATAGAGATCTGTGGTGGCTCTAGGCTTCAGCTGGAAAATCACAGCTTCTCCTCATCAGTGTGCTGTAGGTTCCTTTTCACTTTGGCAGGCTGCTTTCATCCTAAAAGTGACTTCTGGCCTTCTTTTGGCTTGTTCCAACTTCCCAGAATTGCTGGACACATAGGTGCCAGTGGTCAAGGTGGAATCTGAAGGCTAAATTCTGCACTCATCTTCATCACTCCAGTCTGGGTCTACAGCTCTATCTCAGCAGGTATTTACTGACATCGCGGGGTGGTTCAGCTCATGAGGGTGCTGAGTGCTGGATTGCTGGTGTGGTGTCAACACGCCTGAAGGAGGGCATCTCAAATCCGTCCCCAGGGACTGGCTGGGGAGCAGAGCTGCCATGCTGGGCTGGGGGTGTGGGTCACGGCTGCAGTCTGGAGGATAATGTTTGTATCTCAACATCAGTCTCTTCTCTGGGTAAATGCAGCAGATTGATTGGTTTGTTTTGCTTAGATGGTAATGAAGCAGTTAATTGCTCTTGGTAATGGCTGGCTCTGCCCAGATGCTCAAGGAAG
Source organism: Apaloderma vittatum (assembly GCF_000703405.1). Taxonomy (NCBI): domain Eukaryota; kingdom Metazoa; phylum Chordata; class Aves; order Trogoniformes; family Trogonidae; genus Apaloderma; species Apaloderma vittatum. The sequence continues at coordinate 996 of NW_009713855.1, read as the reverse complement.
CATCTTAGAGGCTTGCCCCTCAGACCTGGGCTGTGTAAGCACATCCGAGCTGTCTCCCTCTTCCCAGGCTGCATTCAGCTTTCCCAGTTCCCGTGTTGGCTTGTGTGTTCTTTTGAAACATGGATTTTGTCTGCTTGTTTCAGCAGCTAAATGTTGTCTGCCCCTATCTGCAGCACACGAGGCCCGTGTGCTGGTGCGGGCTTCTCCTGGGGACCCCGGGGACCGAGCTACTGGCACAGCACTGTCCTCGGGTGGCCCCGTACCCATGTCGTGCTGCCAGATGAGTGCGTTATTGCTGTGGTGTGTGGTTCCTGCTGCATCTCCTTGTCCCTTTCAGGTGTGCACAGGCTCCGTGCTGCCCTGACAGATCTGCAGGAGCCCTTCCAAGCCTGTCATGCGCCAAAGTGTGTTCCCCCCTTCCCAGCTCCACCAACAGCCCCTGTCCTTGCTGTTCTGCTAGGGCATGACCTGCTGCTTTTGCATTGCACCCAACAGCTACCCGGTTTATTTCTTTTTCTTCTGTATTTTCTCCATGGGAGCCTTTGAGCATTTTTAAGGTCTGGCATCCTAAAGCTGCCTTTCAGCAAAACAAACATTTCATATTTAAAATGCAGTAAGGCTATTCTTTCTAAGTCTCCTTGCCAAATCATAATTTCTCCTGCTTTGATGGCCCAGTAGCTCAGGGCAGGGAGAAGGCAGTGCTTTCACGAGCGAGCCTGCTTCACCTGCTGCCGCAGCACCGGGGTTTGGCTGGGCACAGTCTTGTAGGTGGTGTGCTTGAGCTGCATGGAAGCTGACTTCATGGGGGGAAAAGTGCTGGGTCCTTCTGCTCTCTTCTTAACTTTGGTGCAGGAGTGTTAAAGCATCCATACGCCAATATATAAAGCACAGTGTTTGGGTCAAATGTCAGCAGTTCAAGTCCTGAAAGCGTTCGCACCTCGCATGTGAACAGGGATCAGGCTGTCCCCTTGGGCTCCCGGTGTCCCTTGTCTCCAG
>NW_009713854.1:2739-5770 GCF_000703405.1 Apaloderma vittatum | reverse complement strand
AAAACCCCCTCCAGCCTCAGCGGGGCTCTATAAGGATACCCGGAAAGCGGGGATAATAACAGGAGACAGGCATGGATGCACCTAAGGAGAGAAATGAGGGTGTGCAAGAACTCCTGGGCTGTCCAAGAGCTAAAATCCTGGTCTGGACAACACTCTCTTCCCTCCTGCAGCTCTGAGCAGCCAAGACAAGCAGTGCTGGGGGCTGCAGAGCCCCCCCTGCCGTGGGCTGTTGCTGGGGATGGAGCTGAAAGCACTCAAGAAAATGCAAGGGGGAGCAGGATATCAAATCCCTCGGGGACCTGATTCACCTCTTTGCACCAGCTCCCCCATTTCTCAGCCCTATGGCTCTACAGGAGCCCCATTCCCTCCTGCATCCAAAAACAGAGAGGATACACACACTCCTCCCAAGGAGGCAGAGATTTCCTCCCCCCAGCCCAGCGCCTGCAGGAGGCAGGGGAGGGCTGGATGGGAGGTGCAGGGCTAATCCCCCAAGGCCCCACTCCTAATCCTGACTAATGGACTCTTTTCACCATGGACAATGGAGTTATCCATCTGGAAGGGGATCTCCGGGCCCAGGAAGGGACAGCTGATAGGGGCCGTGCCTGAGCAAGGAGGTCTGACAACCTCCCCATCCCAAAACCGCTGCCTTCAGACCCTTCCAGGCGCCAAAATGTCAGCCCCCACCTGCCCTAGCGCTCCCCACTGCAGGTATGGGTGCAGGCACTGCTGCTGCTCAGTATCCTACCCCAGGACACCAGGATACCACCAGCAAGAAATCACATAACCCCCTCACCTCCTCTCTAAGTCACAGGCTGTAAATCTCCCTCCTTGCCCCTCTCAGCCCTTTATAGGCATCCCCTGGGTCTTCCCAGCTGGCTCCTGTTACTGCTCCTATTACATCTCCCTCATCCTTAAAGAGATGGGCTTCCCTGCTCTGGGGGTATCAGGGGGAACCACCTGGTTCCGTTAGGGTTTGGCCTCGGTTTCTCCAGGGCCTCACCCTTCTCACCCCACCAGAGGGGTTTGCACACAGACTTGTGCACCCACAGGTGCAGCCCCTCCCCAAGGGGACAGGGGTCTTGGCACCATCTCCGACAACAGCACCCTGCAAAATTCGTCCATTTATCCGCTCCAAAGCTGCTCCACCAGCCTGCAGCAAGAAGTTGGGGAGATGGTGAACACAAAAACACGAGCTGCCACCTCCTCCTTGTCCCCTATCCTTGGTGGCTTCCTCCCAGCCCACTTGCCTAGTCCCTTTTCTGACATCCCTCCCCACCGTCCTCTGACTCGTTTCCAGCCACTCTGAGGCTTCTCCATCCTTTTTATGTCCTTGCTGGGATGTGCCACGCACCATCCCCAGGTGAGGACAGAGCCATCGCATTGTGCCTGGTGGGGATGACGATGGGCACCACCATCCAAGCCACGCTCAGACCAGCTTTTTGGCACACTACGGATTCCGAGAGTGCAGCCCTTCCCCAGGGATCCAGGCAGCGCCGTTCCTCTGCCCACCAAACCCTTCAGTATCATGGGATGAAGCCGTGAGCAGAGGCAGCTCTGGAGCCGTGCGTCGGGCACGACGCCTCAACCGCAGTGGGAAACATGGATCCAGGCATGACCGAGCGAGAAAATCAGAGCAGAAAGGAGCTGCTGTCGCAAGCTGAGTCACCTGCTCCGCCTGGCGCTGCCGAGCGGCTGGGCCCGTGATATTTTGGAGAGCTGCGTGGGCAGATGCTGATAACACACTTTTTTTCTTCTTCCCTGCAAATTCTTCCACGCTCACTCTGTGCTGCAGCGGGGAATTAAAAAACGGGGCCAGGCGGTGGGGCTGGCACTGAAGACTTCCTCTTGGCCTCCTGGGTTGGGTGGTGGCTGCAGCTTAAGCACAGCTTAAGAGCTGAGCGCCTGCACACTCGTTGCACCTCTGGGCAGCAGCATCGTGATGGTTTTCCCTGCAGCATCACCCTCCTGCTGCCATGGCTGAAACCTGGAGTCCCCTATAAAAGTGTTTTTTGGGGCCAAAATTCACTGTTGGGCTGCATCAAGAGGCAAACCTACTGCAATGCTGCCCGTGGGTTGGGGCAGGAGACCCGGGGAGCACCACAGTGACCTGCCACCATCACACAGACACAGCTCATTTTTCCCCCTAAGGGACTGCAAAAAATCCCCCAGGGCTCTCACATCCCCACTCAAAATGTGCCACCTTGTTCTGCAAGCGTTTCCATCCCTTATTGCACTCTGGATGCAATTAAATTAGGGTAGCAGGGTAAACTCAAGCAAGAACTGCAAGCGGTACCACGATGGCTCCCGATAGTTGGAGGGACACATTGGAGCCCCGATGATGCTCCACAGCCGGCCCTTGCTTCCCGGGTCGAGGCAGCATCTCACAGGAAAACCCTCCCGGAGTGCAATACACCGCTCCGAGCCCCTCGCGTAAGGCTGCCCTTTGTTTTCCCTGGTACTGCTGTGGCTTTATTTTTTTTTTTAAATACCGCCTAATACAATTTTAATGAGGCCAGGGCGCCTGCCAACTAGCAGTAGAGCTGTCAGAGATCCTCTGCTGAGCTGCCTGGTAGCATATGGCAGCGAGGCTGGGGCAACCAGGCACCCCAGGTTGTCCCCCATGGTCCCCAGCAGCAGCAAGGGACGTGTTGGGGACCCTGGGGAGACGAAGGCTCTGGCTGGGGTGTGGGGTCAGCGCTCGGGGGTTGTTCTCAGCCCCAGTCCCCTGGTCTCTGTTTGCCAGGTGGTTTCAGCAAAGCCTTTTATCCCAGCGGAGGACAGCTCGCTGGGCTGCACCAGGTCACCCCGTCCTTCACAAGGGCTCCTGTTGTCACCAAGCCCTGGTGCCACACAAGGAGAGAGGTAGCTGGAGAGATGGTGACCACTTGGCAACATGGTCCCCAACCTCTGCCAAGCCCATCTCTGGGGTAAGGGGGGTACCCAGGCCAGCCTTGGCCATCTCACAGCCACTGTTGCCGTCACAAGTGACATCGATACCCGTGGGACATCTGTCCGCACGTGCCAGTGACAC
>NW_009713854.1:2061-2446 GCF_000703405.1 Apaloderma vittatum | reverse complement strand
CATCGTGCCCCCCTGCCTCTTCACCCAGGGACATCTCCCGCTGCCCTGGGACGGCTCCTCTTCCCTCCCGGGGGGCACGAGGATGAAACAACCCGTTGTGCCCCTGTAACTTTGCCGTACGCGGTGTTTCCCCCTCTGCCCCTCGTGCCCAGCAGCCCACCCTCCCCACAGCCACCACCTCGGCCTTCAATCCCGATTTCACGAGCTCCACTCAAAAGCCCCGTCACCGCTCTGCAAACGAAGCCGAGCTGCAACAAAAAGCGCCAGGCAAGCATGAAAATCCGAGGGCGTTTCTGTGCCTGAGGCAGGCAAGACAAGGGTCACTCCATGACCGGGGCTCCCTTTCTCCTCTCTTTTCCTTTTTTTTTTTTTTTCCCCGAGCCAG
>NW_009713854.1:1817-2046 GCF_000703405.1 Apaloderma vittatum | reverse complement strand
GGCAGTTGCACAGCCCCCTTGGGAGGGGATGCGGCCGCACTCCAGATAGCCCTTGTCATGGACGCCTTGCACTGAGGATGGGGTGACCTCAGAAGCGTTTAGTCACGGTGGCTCGCAAAGGCGACTGGAAATGCAATATCTAGAGGGAAACCCAGCGCCTTTCTTACTGCTCCAGCACACCCGGCACGCACGGATGCACTTGGGAGTGAGGTTTTGGCCGCTACATCCT
>NW_009713854.1:0-1512 GCF_000703405.1 Apaloderma vittatum | reverse complement strand
GCCTGCTGCGGCAGGAGAAGGCAGATCCCAGCAGCTGTGGGTCTGGGCAGCTGCACTCCTTCACGGCCGGGTCCTAATGCCTGGGTGCTTTTAGCAAAAGGAGCAAAAAAGGGGTTGGTGAGACGAATGTGGATCTGCCTCACCAGTGCTGGGGAGCAGGGGTGGGGGATTTGTTTCCAAGCCACCTGAGAGGCTGTGGGGTTGGTTCCAGTTGCAAAGGATCTGTCTGTCTGTCCAGATTTGCAGGGCTGTGCGGCAAGCGTGAGGAAAAGAAACATCAAGTGGAGCTCGCAGGTTTGCCCCGGGCGCGGGGGTGCCAGCGACCCTCGGGGCAGAGGTGGGTGGGGGAGCAGTGGCTCTAAGCGCAGAACCAGTGGAGCCTGGAGGGCCTGAGGAGATGGATGAAACTCTGCCTGGGGTGGAGGGGATGAGCCTGGGGAAAGTCTTGGTGCCAACCAGCCCCGAGTGTGCCCCGTCGCACCCTTTCACCTGCACCCACGGCCCAGCCCCTCCCTTGTCCTGCTTCAGGTGGGGCAGATGGTTCAGCTCTCTGATCCTTCTGAAAACCATCCTTTGATTTTCCGTTTCCACACATTTTCCCAGCGAACAACTCATTTCTCCGGCCCAGCTCTCCCCCTGCAAGCACATGGGAATGTGCATGCACCTGGGGGGGCTTCATATCTGCCACCCCAGCCACGCTCCTCTTTATCTGTGTTTTTTTTTCCACATTGGAGTCCCCAAGAAGCAGTGGGCAGCATCCCTGGGCAGCCTTCATTCTCTGCATCCAGGCTGGTCCCTTCCCATCCCCGTGGTACGTGTCACCAGAGCGTGTCCTTGCACGTAGACAGCAATGCTGCTCACCTGCACTCTGAGGAGTGGCCCCAAAATATCCCCCCCACCTCTGCCACCTTTGCACAGGAGTGTCCGTGTTTTGCTTCTGGCTTTGTCGGGGAAATTCACATTCCCCAAGGCCCAGATGCCCCATCCAGCCTGGCTGGTGCCTGGCACAGAATGCTGGGATGGCTCGGAGGTGGTGGTGGAGAAGGGACCATGGCATCTTTCAGGCATCTCCCTTTCTGTCCTGCAGCAGGGGCAACAGCCTGGGAGAGGCAGGGGGTGACAGGGGGATCTTGCAATGTAGGAGGAATTTGGCAATGGGATGGGGTCTTGCAACACAGAGGGGATCCTCGGGATGCAGAGGGGAGGCCGTTAATTCAAGGGGGTGTCTTGCAACACAGTGGGGGGCTTATAACATAGAAGAGGTCTTTCAGCGTGGGGATGGGTCTTGCTGAGGAGGGGGTGTTCTTGCAATGTGAGGGGTGGTCCTGCAATTCAACAGGGCTCTTCCTATGCGAGGAGGGGTCTTGTTGTACAATGGGGGTCTTGCAATTTATGGGGTGTCCTGCAATTCAAGGGGGCTGTTGCAATGCAGGGAAGGATCTTGCCATGGCAAGGGTCCTTGCAGTGTGTATTGGCCCTGAAATTCAAGGGGGCTCTTGCTATACCTGGAAG
>NW_009713853.1:946-1147 GCF_000703405.1 Apaloderma vittatum | reverse complement strand
AATTAGGGGCCGGGATGGGAAAGGGGGGGCGATGACTTATGACTCCTAATGCTCTCACTACATCAACGTCATGGGGAGCAGCGAGGGAGGCAGAAGTTACGCCGCGACCGGAGGGGGAAAAAAGCGGGGGGACCCTGCGTGAGCACCCCCGGGGCCTGGCAGCCTCCGGCTCCCCCGGGCACCCGACAGCGGCAAACCCCG
>NW_009713853.1:388-894 GCF_000703405.1 Apaloderma vittatum | reverse complement strand
ATTGTTATGTATTTTTATATTTGAAAGATTTGGGGGTGGATTTTTTGGTTGTTTATTTCGTTGGGTTTTGAGGTTTTGTTTGTTTCTTTTTTGTTTCTTTTCTTGTGGTTTCTTTTGTTTTCTCGTTTCTTTTTTCGGTGTTGTTTTGGTTTGAGTTTTTGGTTCGAGTTTTTGGTTCGTTTGTTTTCCTTGGGGACACCGTTTTCAGCCGATTCAAATTCCCTAGGTTATTTAAAAAAATATGTCCTGGGGAAAATAAACAAAAAATAAAACAAAACAATAAATCCAACACTGGCTCCAACGAAGGGAAAGAAAATCGGAGATTTCCAAAGCGCCATTCCCGAGCAGGAAATCTCTCCAGCCCGGGAGAACGGGCCGGTGCCGGGCCGGGGACCCTGGGATGCTTCGGAGCTCCCTCCATCCCCACCCCTTGTTGTTTGGGGTGTGCAGTGCCTCCCCCCGGGCCCCGCTCCTTTTTTTTCGGTCGTTCCGGCCTTAATTACCCC
>NW_009713853.1:0-310 GCF_000703405.1 Apaloderma vittatum | reverse complement strand
GGCCCTTCTGGGACCAAAGCCGGTCGAGGATGCTCATATGTGTCCCCCTCACTCCTGAGGTGGGGACACCCCAAACCTGAGCTCTCTCCCCAGCCAGCGGGGCTGCAGGGTCTCCTCCTCTTCCTCGCCCCAAAGAAGCAAGCGATGCGAATCTCCTGCTCCCCAAAACCTCCCAGCCAGAGATGCTGGAGGATCGGGCTCCCGCGGGGGGATTTTGAGGAGGGGGAGTCGGTATAAAGGCCCCCTGACCCGCAGCCCGTCATCGCCTGGGCTCCCAGCTCTTGCTTTTCTCCCCCTCTCCAGGAGGTTT
>NW_009713852.1:831-2775 GCF_000703405.1 Apaloderma vittatum | reverse complement strand
CCCCTGTTGCTATTTTCTCCTCCCAAAAAGCCATTTTTATCTCGCTTCGGGGCGTTGGAGCTGCTGAGCAGGGATGCTGGTAATTTCCAGGCGGATTAGAACAAGGCGGGGGGAAAAAAAAGAAGCGTTTCGAAAGCTTCCAGAAAGCCGCAGCGTCCCCGATGGCACGGCCTGCTGCTAAGTTTAGAGAGAGAGAGAAAAAAAAACCCAGAAATCATCCTAACGTGGACGTTTTGACAGGGGAAAATGCTGGAAAGGAATTAAGAGATGGAGTTTTAGGCAGCGCGGGACGTCCTGGTTCGGTGTCGCTGCAAAGCCCTGAGCGAAACGAGGAGAGACGGTGCAAAAAGGAGGGGATATTGTGCAAAAAGGAGGGGATATCGTGCAAAAAGGAGGGGATATCGTGCAAAAACGAGGGGATATCGTGCAAAAACGAGGGGATATCGTGCAAAAACGAGGGGATATCGTGCAAAAACGAGGGGATATCGTGCAAAAACGAGGGGATATCGTGCAAAAACGAGGGGATATCGTGCAAAAACGAGGGGATATCGTGCAAAAACGAGGGGATATCGTGCAAAAACGAGGGGATATCGTGCAAAAACGAGGGGATATCGTGCAAAAACGAGGGGATATCGTGCAAAAATGAGGAGATATCGTGCAAAAACGAGGGGATATCGTGCAAAAACGAGGGGATATCGTGCAAAAAGGAGGGGATATTGTGCAAAAAGGAGGGGATATCGTGCAAAAAGGAGGGGATATCGTGCAAAAAGGAGGGGATATCGTGCAAAAACGAGGGGATATCGTGCAAAAACGAGGGGATATCGTGCAAAAACGAGGGGCTATCGTGCAAAAACGAGGAGATATTGTGCAAAAAGGAGGAGAGACGGTGCGAAAAGGAGGAGAGATGGTGCAAAAAGGAGGAGAGACGGTGCAAAAACGAGGAGATATCGTGCAAAAACGAGGAGATATCGTGCAAAAACAAGGGGATATCGTGCAAAAACGAGGGGATATCGTGCAAAAATGAGGAGATACGGTGCAAAGAGGAGGAGATATCGTGCAAAAACGAGGAGAGATGGTGCAAAAACGAGGAGAGATGGTGCAAAAACGAGGGGATATCGTGCAAAAACCAGGAGATACCTTGAAAAAAACGAGATATCGTGCAAAATGAGCTTTCTGAGCCCGGTGTTTTAACCCCGAGCTCTCGATTCCGTCCGTCTACGTTATTTTTTTGAGCAGTGCCGGGCGTTCGCTGCTCCTCGCCTCTTGTCCTTGGGGAGGGACACCTGCGAGCGCTCCCCCGCGGAAAAAATCTCTATTTTTTCCTTTTTTTCCCCCTCCTTGTGCTGTAATTTTTGCTCCAGCAGTGCCCGTCCCTCTTTCGAACGCGCGTGAGCTTCGCCGTTCACGGCCGAAAGCCCCAGACAGGTCCTTTTTTCATTTTTAATTATTTTTATTTTTATTTCCCCCCGCCCCTTTTCTAAGAACTCATCCCCCATCAGCTCCCGTTGTGCTCAAGGCTTTGGAAAAGTTCGGCCGCCTCAGTGGACCTTTGTGAGGGGGAAAAAAACCCCAAACCCTGTGCTCGACCCCTCCCAGGACGCGAAGTGCCGGGGAAACGTCACAAAAAGGGGGCGAAAAAGCACAAAAATGAGGTTCAGGGGGAGGAATTGTGCGTTTCCAGGGGGGAGGTGATGCGGGAAGAGGAGAATCCGCGTTTTGGGAGGGCAGGAGGGTCTATGAAGGGGATTTTTCGGTTTTTTTTTTGGTTGATTTGGGAGGAAAAATGTCCCGACCTCTGTCTTGGCAGGAGTACACCTGCCCCAGGTGCGAGTCCGGCTTCATCGAAGAAGTCACAGAGGATTCCAGGTAACGGGGTAAAACCTTTTCAAAATCCTGCTTCAAATAAAGGTGAAATCCCGTCCGTCTGGACCCGCTCTCACTCCC
>NW_009713852.1:0-566 GCF_000703405.1 Apaloderma vittatum | reverse complement strand
TCGGGGTGAAACCGAGGACGCTCAGGGAAACGCCGGCGCGGAGCCCGATTCACAAAGAGCGGCGGCAAATTTAAACATTTTTGGGGAAAAATAATAAATGAAAGCCGCCGGGAGAACGCGAGAAGCTGGTTTTTCCCTCGGAGGACGGGTTGGAAACTCGGCTTCTCCCTTTTTCCTGCGGAACCAGGCGACGGCTTTTCAAGCGAGCTGAGCTGGGGTGAAACGGGAATCGAAGCCGCTCAGATCACGGGTCTCGCACGGATGAGGGGAAGCTTCCGATTCCCTGGAGGATTCCTCACCCGCTGCCCCTCGTTCCGTCGCCCTCGGGGACTTTTTTTCCCATAAACCCACATCCCAAACCTTCAGCAGCGCCTGTTTGGATCCCCGGGCGATCGGGAGGAGTAAAACCAAACGTGTTTTCGGAGGAGAAGGACTCTCAGAACGCGTTGATCTTCCCTGATGACTTTGGGCTCTAGTTTGCCAGAGCTTTTTTTCCTTTTTTCCTTTTTTTTTCCTTTTTTCCTTTTTTATTTTCCTTTTTTCCTTTTTTTTTCTTTTTTCTTTTT
>NW_009713851.1:1970-3767 GCF_000703405.1 Apaloderma vittatum | reverse complement strand
TTGCTGCTTGCAGACTCAACCTGCCCAGTGCCCCGGGGCAGTGCTTGGAGAGTTCCTACCCCTGTCCCCTGCAGAGGGACATGGTGGAAAGGTGCAGGCTCCATGGTGTTGGGAGCAGCATTGGTCCTGTGGGGCTGTGGAGCACAGATTTTACCCCAATGCTCGGGGACAGGGTCTCTTCCACATCTGGACCAGCACCCCTGTTGCCTTCATCCCACGTGTATGTCCCTTGGTTTTCCTTCACCTGCCCCTGGGTAAAGGGCGCTCTTTTGGGAAGGCTGTGCTCCATAGACTCTCTAGGGGTTAGGGTTAGGGTCATCACGGTGCCATAGCTCCTGGGATCCCACACCCTTCTGCAGGCACCGTGTGTGTGGGGCCTGGTGGGTGGGAAAATGGAGTCGGTGTCTTTCCTGGCCCCCCAGTTTGCCAGCCCCCCTGCGGGGCCCGTTCCAGCAACCTCCCCTACATCCAGTCTCCTGTGGTGGTTTGCTGGGTGGATGGAGCCACCTTTGATTTCGGATGTGACACTCCTTTTCTTTGCAGCTGTTGGCATGAAGGTAGATTTTGTGCTTGTGTGCAGCTTGCTCAGGGGAAGCTATTTTGGTAGGACCCACGGAAATACAGGGTGCCTTCTGGCCAAGCAGGAGTGTGTCCTAGGTGAGGACAGTGAAATGGCCAGGCACCTCCTGCCTGAAGTGCAGGGAGAAACAGTCTGAACTGAATAGCCAGGTGGGAAGCGAGAAGAGGAGGAAGTTTGAGGTGGGAGTGTGTTTTGAGGAGGGGGGATGTGGTAAGGGTGCCGGGTGAGTATTCCCTTTGGATACAGCTCCCGGCTGCAGGGAGGAGGCAGTAGTGTGGCATGAGTCAAGGTGGTGCCTGTAGCGCTAGCAGGCACGAGGGGGCTGCTGCCCTGCGGGGGGACCGTTGCCCTGGGGCTGTGCCAGAAATCCCCCTGCAGCCAGACTCTGGCCTCAGCCACCCCTCGGGTGGGGATTTGGTGGCCATGCTGTCCTGAGGAGGGGGGACAGCTGAGAAAGCACTGCAGGGGGATGCATGTACTGAGCAGAGGGGTGCCCCCAGGCTTTGGTGTTGGGTGCTGCAGGCACGGAGGGAGGCAGCAGGGATGGGAAGGTGTGTGGGGTCTGGTGATAAGCTCCCCTCCCGCTGGGCAAGCTCCCTTCCCCCTGGCCCCAGCTTGGCTCTTGCACCAAGCCCAGCACACTGGGACCAGGGCGGCAAAGGGCATTTGCCCAGGGATGTGGAAGTGCACTCTCCCAACGCAGTGCCATGGAGATTTCCTACCTGGCAGAGGACATTTCCATGGCAGGCGGTGTTGAGGGGCTTTTGCCAGGTTCCTCTAGCTGCTCAAGGAACGTGCCTCAGTTTCCCTTTCTTCGGAGCAGGCTGGCACGTCCTCTTCCACTCTGAGCTGGCTGCCAGGTGGGTGCCGTGGGCTCTGCAGCCGTGCAGGGTGCTGTGTGGTGGGTACAGGGAGAAGCCAGGCCAGTGGGCAGGGTTCTGGGCATGCTTAGTGCTGCGTGCGAGCCCTCAGCACCCTCCTGGAACAGTCACTGGAGTTTACCACATGGCATTTGCCATGCCAAAGGGGGTTGCTACACTATCGAACATGGAGAATGTCACAGGGAGTCATCAATGCCAGAAAACAGAGAGAGAAGGGTGGGTAGCTGGGCAGTGCCCATGTCCTGCAGCAGCGGCACAGGGACACAGGCAACCCTGAGCCCCCAGCCCAGGTGTCAAAGGCCCTCCACGCCATCAGCAGGTCCAGGCTCACTGGCT
>NW_009713851.1:1451-1884 GCF_000703405.1 Apaloderma vittatum | reverse complement strand
GAGGTGAGGCCGTGCAGCGTGCTGGGGAGGCGGGCGGCATGATGGATGGGCAGGCAGAGAGGACGCGGCTGGGTTAATGGCCCATGGAGCTGGGAGAGGGGAGAGCGGGGTGACGGCTAGGCAAGGCTAGTGCTGGAGAGGGCTGAGAGCAAGCCGTGTGTGCATCACCCCTCAAATCTAGGTATTTTCAGTGTTGGTGTTTAGGGCTTTCCCCAGGGGTCCCTTTGTCTTGGTCCAAATGGGCAGGACCACGCTTGCCAACCTGGCTTCCGCGAAGACAAGGGTCTCGGGATACGATTGCTGCTGCTGCCCAGGTCGGGCTGTCCGTCCCTCTGGCTGCGGTCACAGCCGCAGCAGGAACCTTTTCCAACTGCTTCAACACCCCTGTGCGCACATGTGAGGGTGGGGTGGGGGAGAGCAATTGCATGCACCA
>NW_009713851.1:983-1383 GCF_000703405.1 Apaloderma vittatum | reverse complement strand
CCGCCTCCAAGAGATAACCGGGGTAGTGGCAGCGGTGGGGGGTGCAGGCTGGCCTATTTTTTGGCTGCTGGTCGTGTTTGGGGTGCTGGAGAGGTTCTATAGGAGCCTGCCATGTTGAGGGGCTGAGAAGGATTGGGATCCCCACCCCTCTGCCCACCCACACTGACTGGGGGGGCCCTGGTCCCTGGTCATAGGAGCGAGCAGCTTCCTTCTTGCCAGGGTGTTGTCCAGCCCCACGGGGCCAGGCGTGAGTGAAGATCATTTTGCACTCTGCTGAATCCTTCCCCATTGCTGCTCCCTATTCCCAGCACCTCCCCTCCAAAATGCCTGTTCCCCAGCCCTTCCTTAAGCCTCCCTATCAATCACATTTCCCCACTCCACACCCCCAGCTTGGCTTTCT
>NW_009713851.1:0-972 GCF_000703405.1 Apaloderma vittatum | reverse complement strand
GGGCACCCTGCCGGAGTGCTTTTTGCTGGCTTAGATTCGGAGGCGGTGAGGCCATTGTGCTTGGTAACAATGACAGCTGCCAGGCACAAGTGCCCCCACCGGGCAGAATGGCCTTAGGATGGATGGGGTCTTGCTGCCACCCCCTCCTCCTTCTCCTCCTCCTCACCATGGCCGGCGGGTTGTCAGTTGCCTGTACCAGGTTGTGGAAGTGCAAGGGCAGAGCGAGAGGGGGATGCTGTGCTGCACCCAGGCTCTGGTCCCCTTAGGGCTGGACGTGAAGACACGGGGCAATGGGGAAGGAGAGGGCACTGGCTCCTGCACTAAGACATCTGAGGTACTGGCACATGGGTAGGAGCACATCCTGCCCGTGTGGGCTGGGTTCTCGGCTCCTGGCACTGCCTCGGCACGGGCTCTCCTGGCAGCTGAGCGGAGGCGGGTAGCAATCCGGCAGCTCTGCTCCGTTCGGAGCTGCAGTGAGTGACTGGTCATGGGGTGCTTGCATCAGAGTCAGGGAGCTGCAGGCACCAAGGAGGGCATGGGGGGGCTGCATGCCAAGGATAAGAGCATTGCCCATGGGGTGGGCACAATGTGCATGGCCATGGCTTGTCTGGTATTTAGAAAGCAGGATCGTGTTCCCAAATTCCTGATGCTGGGGTACATCACAGCCTCCTGGTGGGGCTGGGGGACCTGGCAGCATCCTCCTGGGGGGCTGGGGGAGGTCAGCAGGGTTGCTGGTACCCTGAGGAACAAGTGCTCCTGGTCCTTGCTGGGGGCACTGGACGTGCTGCAGTCTGAGAGTGCCCTAGGGATGGGGCGATCGCTGCCTGTGCATGTGGGGGTGTTGGGGCAGCTGCAGGGGTTCTGATGGGACGGTGCTGCAGAGCCAGGCTGTGTGGAGGGCTGCCTGCTGAGGGTGAGACTCTGGCCAAAAGACAAAGAAGGTGAGGTATGGTCCCTGGGGCCAGACCTGGA
>NW_009713850.1:13027-23073 GCF_000703405.1 Apaloderma vittatum | reverse complement strand
GGGGATGGCTGTGTGTTTTGGGGGTGCGGGGGAATCCCGATGGGGAGCAGGTCTGGGGGCTCGTTATAGCCCCCGGCACATCTGGACGCACGCGTCTGTGTCCGCGCATCTCTGCTCGCACGCCTGTGTGCACACCTGGGCGCGCGCATGCCCGCACACACGCCTGTGCTCAGGCACATCTGTGCACGCACACATCTGTACACACACATCTGTGCACACATCTGTGCACGTACACATCTGTACATACACATCTATGTACGCACACATCTGGACCTGGAGATGGACCTGGTAGAGTTAGACAGTGGTTGGACTCGATCACCTTGAAGGTCTTTTCCAACCTTAGTGATTCTGTGGTTCTGTGACTCTGTGATCTGTGTACACACACATCCGTGTACACATGCTTCCGTGCACTCATGCTTCTGCGTGCACTCATCTGTGCACACATCTGCGTGCCCACATCTGCATGTGCATCTGCGTGCGTAGGTGCTTACTCGCACATGCACAACTCCAAACATACCTACATCTCCACACATGTCCACATGTAGCTCTATGTGCACACGTCTGCACATGCATGGCCTCTACATGTGCACTAGCATATGTCTGCTTCTGTGCAGACCCATACACGTGTCCACAGGTGTCTGTGTGGTCGTCTACACATGCATCTGTACACGTACATCAACACGCACAGCTACACGTCTGGCACAGCCGAGCACTCACACACCTACACACATACACCAGCGGGATCCACACGCATCCCTGAACACATCAGCACAAGTGAGCATGTGGTGACACACATCAGCACACACAAACACATCTGTATGCACAAACACACCTGCACACACAGGCACATCCGCATGCTCACATTTGCCCACAGATCTAGAAGCACAGATACGACAGTGCACAACTAAACACGGAGGACAAGCTGCAGACACACATCAACACATACCTGTGCACACACACAGACATGCATTGACACATACGTGTGCACACACAGGCGCATATCAACATATAAATGTGCGCACACAAGAGCGTGTGCACACAGGATGTGTACACGTGCACACAGACACACAGCATGGACATACAGACACACACCAACACGCATGTGTGCCCACACACGCATGTGCGCACAGCGGTTGTGTCTTCACGGCCGCAGGTGCCTGCGGGCACGCGTGGGTGCCCCCGGCCGTCGCACCCCAGGCGCAGGGCGACGCTCTGCGCCATCGCTCCCTCGTCCCTGGCCCCTTCGGAGGCGCAGGCATGACGTCGGATCACAGAAAATTATTAGTTTCCCTGGCTGGCCCCGAGGGTCAGGAAACATGAAATTACCATCTTCGCAGCCAATTTTGAAGACACTAGACACTTCTGTGTCGGCGTCGGAGGGGTTTTTTTAAGCAGTTCCCATGGACAAGGAAACTCCCCATCTCTTCTGATCACATACGACAGGTCCTGTGCATGTCTCCGGTAGCTTAAAACAACACACCGATATTTATTTTCCTTAATTAAGATTGCATAAGATAGCCCTGGGTCCTGGAGGCTTTTCTACAGACTGTAATGACGCCATGTAAATTGTTTTTTATGACCCAATATACTACATATTGTCACATTCAGTCCTTGAATAGGAAGCTAAAAATCTCGGTCCCTATTTTTCTTGTTAATTAGGGTATTATTACTAGGGATATAATCTCATTACTTTTTGGGGAGGAGAAGAACTAGTTGGAGCCACTTTGGAAAGTACTGAATATATTTAAATGAAGCAAAATCCGTCTTTCTGCTAATTGCTGATTTTGCATGACACAGAATTATTGTTCTGATTTAGGGGGGCACTGTTTACGCCGGGCTAAAGGAGGCAGGAGAGGGAAAGGATGCCGTTTGCTTTTTTCCTGCTCGGCTCTCCCATCCAAATGAGAGAGCGGGCTACCCCATCGGAAACTCCGTCTGCAAATTTCCATTCTTTTAAACATCACAAAAATCAAATAAGCTGCAGCCACTTTGAGTAATAATCATTTGAATGAAATATTTGCTACTTCAAGATTTATTTTTTTTTTCTCCCCTCTTTCAGATGATCCTCTTGTTTTGCATGTGAAAAAAATCGTCTGAGATTTACGGCCCTCCCAAATGGAGATAAAGCCTTGGCAATGAGTTGGAAACCTGTTGTAATCTGTGATCCAGGAAACAAAGAGCCTCATTAATGCAGAGACTTTGGTGAGCCTTTGATGTTAGCTAGCATAGCATTCACTCTCAGTTCCATTTGCATTTAAACATTCATAAAAACATCATCTCTGCTTCCTTTGCCTTAAGCAATTTAGGAGTAAAGTATAGCTTCTATTTAAAGAAACCCACTGTGGTGAGGCTTAGAATACAAATATCACATAATCTTCAAGCAGAGCAAATATTTTATCCTACATTTCTGGTGGGCCCATTTAATAATGTTATATTTAAGACTCAAAATAAAAGATCCATCTTATTTTCATTAACTTTACACCGCATACTCGAGTGAAAAGAGAAAAGGGGCCCTGTTAATTCTAAATATACTGCGTACCAATTTGTGGAAGTAAGACAATCCAGAGGATTTTACGTTATTCACAAGAGCTGAATCTTTTGAAACCTGGATGCCTACAGCAAGGTGCCTAAATCCATATTCAGGCACACAGCATAAAAAATTTTGAACCATGTTTAGTTTTTTATATATATGTTGTCTTTCTGAATGGTAGAATCTTCATCCTGATTTTTGAATAGAGTTAAAAAAATATATGTATTTTTAAGAAGCAGAAGTATAAAAGCAAAATACAAAAAAAAAAATCAGAGCAAGCTTAAAACGTGGAGATTTTCTTCGAAGAGAAGGCACTGTTGCTCCCAGACAGCATCCTGAGGGAACAGCAGCACGTGGGGAATTTGGGGAATCACTTCGAAAACAAAAGCCTGTCTATCTTCTTCTTTTCCAAAGTGGTGTTCACCAGCACACCTCTGAGAATTGGGACGGTGCTAAAAAACACTGGAGTCATCTTGACTCGGTGTTTGGAAATGTTCAACTCAGGTTGTCCACGTTCACTGGACCATTAAAAATAACACAGGGAGTCGAAATCAATCCCGTGTCACATCGAGAGCTCTTTCTAATTTCACTTTTAGGAGCAAATATAAGGAAATCTTTATGTTTGATGTTGTGAGTCAGTTCAGCCAGACTGATGTTATAAGCATTATAAGCAAGTTTCCTATACGATGAATATCCAAAATTAAAAACTGAAATGGAAAACACTTAAAAACAACTTTACCTTGGATAAAATATTTCTGGAGCTGGATCAAAGTAAAACAAAAAGCCTGGCTTACTTGTCAGATCATATCTGCACTGAACTTCAAGGTTTGATTTGTATTATTTACATGGAAAAGGTCCCAAGAAACCAATTTGGCACTAAGTATCTTCATTACGTTTTTTCGCTTGTATGGGTGATTAAATCAATCCAGGGTTCCTATTTTAATTTTTTTTGAAAGGTGCAGCCATCTGTGAATTGAGGAACTTTTTCTGATGTCATCTTTGTGCTTCAGACATTACTTTTCTTCCTCTCTGATTTTTATTTTTTTTAAAAAATATGAACATTTTTAAAGGAGCATGTTTGTTTCATGTTTAGAGTTTCTAACTGTCCTTCCAGTAACTATCTCGAATTAAAGGTGTATAATAACTTTTTAGACCATTTTAACTGCAACACTTGCCGATAACAGTAAACCAGATTAAATTATAACCAAGTCTGCCTGTCTGTTCCTCATCCTGCGTTTATCAGCACGTTCTCCGAATGCTGTGTGTGGAACTCAGCACATGTGTTTTCGTACGGCGCTATGCAGAGCGGCGCTATGTGGCTTCGCTGTGCACATTCTATCCAGTGAAGCCTCTCCTCTAAAG
The DNA here is from genome assembly GCF_000703405.1 of Apaloderma vittatum. Taxonomy (NCBI): domain Eukaryota; kingdom Metazoa; phylum Chordata; class Aves; order Trogoniformes; family Trogonidae; genus Apaloderma; species Apaloderma vittatum. The sequence goes on along the minus strand of NW_009713850.1, from coordinate 19,181 downwards.
TCAATGTAAATATTGCCACTAACTTAGGCTAGAGTTTCACCTTCTGTTCTTTAAAAGGGGCTTCAGTGTGAAGCACTTGGATTTATTTAACTTAGTTTATTTGTTTTTCTCAGATTTTTGTTCATTTAATAAAACCATTTTGGAGGAGCTCCAATTTTACTCTCTTTGGACACGTTTTATCCTCTCCCACAAGTTCATTTAATGTGGATAAGGAATAGACCTATTCCCAGCAGGTCGAACATCCTCCATCTGCCTTCTGATTTCATTTTATCTGCAGCAAATACGTTTCCCTGATACGCACACGCAAAGCAAAGTGTGCTTTGATTTGAAAACAAATTTATTTCAGTATAATTTTTTGTTTTGTTTCATTGATTTGGGTTCTTTTTTTGGGGGGGTGTTGTTTTATTTTTTTGTAGCCACTTAAACAATTCTCTACTAACAGAGGAACCTTCTAAATATTTACCATTCTTGTGGAGGAAAACATTCGCCCGGTGGTCCCATAAGGATGCCTTGATTGATAGTTTGGCAGGGCAATTGTTTCAGATGAGACGGATGAAAACTCCTGCACGAGATTCCAGCTGGGAGCAGGAGCTCCTGAAGGACAGGCTGGTACCAGCTGAACTAATCCTGGCAAGTGACCAGAGTAAATCAGGCCACTGAAAGCTCTGTTTTGCCCAAAGGGATTTACGCTGGTGTAATTACCTCAGCATAGTCATAGCAGGAACATTTCCTTAGTCTAGACAAGCTCTAAGAGGTAAAATAGATCTATCGTTTGCAACTGAAACATCTCGACCCTGCAAAGGCGAGCACGGAGCCACACGTTCTTCCTTCAGCTCTGCCTTTCCTCCGCTAGCCTGCGCCCAGGCGCGGCACGATTTTGTGTCGGTTCAGAGCATCCTCCAGTTTCGCTCGTCTGCAATAGAAAAAAAGGGTCAAGGAGTTGCTCAGCCGATCCCCTACTTCACTCGCTCTGTCCGTCTTAATCCTGACCGATTTTAAGCGTTTATTTGATTTCATATGTTGATCCAAGAGTACTTAAAGGATTCACTGGCGGCTGCCAAAAAAATTTGCTTTCAAAATAGCAGCAGAAAATCGACTCCCTGACATTGCAATATTTAGGTTGTTTTCGAATGTCTCTGCGCTCTCCTGGAAATGCTTCCAGCTGCTAGGACTGGAGACTCCTTTTCTTCCCCCTTGGGAGGCAAGTAGCAAAGACACTGTGGTCTGAGGCCAGCATCCTGCTTTCTCCAGGAAAAGAGGATAATCTCTCTCAGAAGACTTCATCACATGTCCAAAGCTGTGGGGTGAAATCCATTTCGGAGCCTGTGATCTTTGGATAACTCCCTGTATGTGTGGCACAACGTGGCACAAGCTATCGCCAAATCTCTTGCTTCTTCCTTTCTTTAGAAGATACCCTCTGCTTCGATTTTGTCAGGTCTCTTCAGGCAATTTTCACTTAATAACTCTCTTCTTTGTTCATGATACAAATAATACTTCAGATTACTAAAGGCCTTTAAAAGACTCATCTATTTTTCACTCCGTATGTTTCGTTCACCTCTTGCTGTTGGAACTGGACCAAGCAACTGGCACCGCGTTTAATATTTCTTATTACTTTCACTGTCAGGTTCTCAGGCACTTGCCCAACGCTGAAAGATCTGAGTTTCAAACAGGAAGGAGCATGTTTATTTGTTTACAAAAACACTTTTCCAGGCCTGCATCCTGTGGTCATACAATCATCCAAGTAGTCCCTGCTCCAGTGAGTCATGCCTTTAAATTAAAAGGACCCATGAAGACGGCTTTGCAGAATCACACTCATGGCTTCCACAACCGTTTTTCCGTAAACCGCTTGGAAAAGTATGTTGATTTTAGGGGCCCTAAAACCTTATTTTTACCAAAGCAAAGCACTGGGTTCCTTTTTTTTTTTTTCTCTGACAGCATCCTTTGCATTCTCACAAAATCCTTACAAGCCGATAGAAGTAGCTGCTTTCTGTGCTTTTCATACAATTCCCATAAAGTACACTTTGTCCTGGGATTCCTGTTTGTACATTGGATGGAACAAAGTACAGGAGAAATCCAAATATTGGTCTTTTTAGCTCAAGTTCTGCTCAGCCATGCTATCCAGGCTGCAGCTGCGGCTGGTTAAGAGGTTGCTCTCCAGAGCCACCTCCAAACTGCTTCTTCTTGGACATCTCCCACCAAAGGTGACCGTGCTGCGTCAGATGGGGCAGGGGAATTTCACACACAGGTACCCCCCAACCTGCTGCTGTCCTAGTGAGCCCATTTCTAAAAGAGAGCCCTATTGCTGAGAGGGCACTAACGAGAGTAATTTTTTTTTAAAAAAAATGGGTTAGATAGATCTGAGTGAGGATCGTTGCTGACAACGGGGCTGGGTGGCAGCAATGAACTGCCGACCTGAGTGGCAGAGGGTGAAATTGGTTTTAGTCATCACGACACGGGACATCTGAATGGAGAATTGCTGTCTCTGCGTGACCGAGGGCAGTGAAAGGAGCAAGACCCAAACCTTGCCGAGAAGTACTTGTGGGGACTGGTGCTGCTGGGGAAAAACGAAAAGAGTTTAGGATTATTATGACAACCCTGGCTGCAGCTTTTTCTGTGATCCACACATTAGCACATCAAACTCCTGCGGAGCAGAGCTGGAGGCTTTGGCAGTCTCCTGCCTTACACGAACACGCGTTTGAGTCCCGTGGCAGGAAGCCCTCCCTGAGTCTCTGCAGCCTGATCGCCTCCTTCCTCTACGCAGAAAGAAAGGGGGAAAGAAATGGAAACAGCTGGTAGGAAGTGAGACTAAAAGGAAATTGTCAGGATAATGGTGGTGGGGTAGCATGGCCAGGTGGGAAGCCAAAGGAAAATGATTCCAATCTTTAAAAGCCACCCATATCATCTGGGGTGTACTGATCCCTTCTGATACGTTCAGCATCAACTCAGGCCTGTGTCTTTGTCTGCATTTATTAGGTTTTCATTTTTTCTTTTTTCTTGCATTATTTTTGGTTTATAATTTTTGCCCGCTCTGGGAAAGAAGAAAAGTAAGTGAAGGGATGAGGGGAAAAATGAAACCGGGAAAAGAAGAGGGGGAATGCTGAATTTATAAATGCCCACACCAACATCATTGTAAGGAAAAGAAGGAAAGAACTGAACATATTTACAAATCTGAGTTCAGCAAGGGAGAGCTTTCTGCTAGTGAATGCAGAGCACTTCATTTCCTACTTGGAATGTATTTTTATTTATTTTGCAGATGTTACTTCTTTCAGATCTTTATTGATGACTTTCTCAAGACGCGCTGACAACAAGCCAGGGTGAGCTTGTCAGCATTGTACTTCTCTGTACTTCAGACTGAAAAATGAAAGAAAAGTGAGGAAAGGTAAAAACGAAAGGGAGGCTTGTATCCCTGCTTCATTTATGCCACCCTCTTTTCATCTTTGTCCGTTCTCTCTTTCCAACAGTTTCATCACCTCCCTCAGCTGAAAGGGATGGGGGGAACCTTGTGCAGAAGACAGCATGGTTGCTCCTACCTGCTTCTCCGAAAGTGCCTGTAAAGAAACTTCTTCCAAAGTGCCTGTAAAGAAACAGATTAAAGCAGCATTAAGAGCCATGCTTTGAATCCTATCGTATTAAGCAAGGCAATTCCTAGGGTTGTTTTGGGCTAGCTGAACAGAAGGGGTGCCTTTGAGTTGAACTACATGTTTCAACAGTATGTTGTTCTGAAAAGTGTTGTATATGTGCCGACATCCGCTGTTGGCATGTGTACAGACTGAAGCTTGCCAGCTTCTCCTAATCCGGGAAGAGGAGACATGCGGTGTTAAATACATGTGTCATCACTAGTCATTGCCCTCCCTCCCGTCCCCTTCTCCCAGTTTTATCATTTGGTTGTGCAATCTATTTGAACCAAGTCAGCCCATTTAGTTTAGGTGAACTTAGGCCAAATAACTGTACTGGAGCTGACTTCAGAGGCTTGAGAGGAGTTGCTGGAGTAGCTCTTCCATAAGTAAATGCAAACACTCTGTTACGCTCCTGATTCCACTGCTTAGACAAAAGCCTTTTGCTAGGGTTGCAGTGGGAGGGAAGGAGGGAGAGCCCCTAAGAAAGCAAACAAACTATGCAGCTCATTTCGTCATATGACTTTTGACTCCCATCACGTTAAATCTTATAGGCAAAACAGGGCCAGGCCTAAGCAGGGCTTACAAAGGGGATTCCGAGGAAAGCCATGCTGCAAGGGATGGTTTTGGTGACTCAGTAGGTGACAAGGGTTCTTCTGAGTCAGGACTGAACCAGCATTTTTGCATGACGTTAGCACACCCGAGTTCAGGATGTTTTTTAGGCTGAAAGCCTGACTACTCATGCCAGTAAGGGTCCTGGGAGACTTTTGCACTCATACAGGTGATGAGTCCAGCCTCCTGGTCAAAGCACAGCTGTGTTAATTGTGTTTTCCCTCAGTAGGTGCCCCGTGCAGTATCAATTATTTCCCCCTTTAAGGCTGTGACCATGGTCTATACCACAGCCCTCGAGTGTGACTGTAGCTGGTTGTGATGCACCTTTAACTAGTTGAAAGCCAACACCTGGGCAACTACAGCATCAGCTGCTCGGTATTTAAGCAGAGGTCTCAAGACTCTATCCTTTTCCCCTGATGATGGCTGCAGTACTTGTGGTATGTGAGCTTACTCCTCTAAAACAAGCTTGTCTATGGCCTCAGGGGTTCCAGGCACACCTTTGGGTTTCTGGGGTGAGTTGTGGTATCTCACGTGGCTCTGTACTGTACCACCAGCTCTTTGCTGGTTGTGAGGTATGCTCAGGAGGCACCCAGAGCTCTCCTCTGTCTTTTTTACGTGGCTTTGGTCCTCCTTATCTTGTCCAACAAGTGGGCTGGTAACAGGAGCCCTGGGTGCATTCAGGAGTCCAGAGTGTGTCGTGGTGGATCCTGGTCCAGACTTTAGCTCTTGACACCCTCAGTTTTGGGCTGATGTGTACAGCAGTTTGTGTCCTTCATGTTGTGGTGAATCTGTTAGCTGTCTGCTTGGGATTTGGGTGGATCTAAGAAAGATGCAATATTGGAAGATGTGCTTTTGAAGGCTCTGGAGATGTGGAAGCTGTGCAGTTGCAATAGGGAGCTTGGTAACAGACAAATAGAAGTTGCTAAAAGTTTTGGTGATTAGAGAAGAAAGCACAGAAGCAGAGACTCTGGAAGGACAAGAAGAAAAAGTACATTTAAATGTGATCACCCACTTTAATGGCTAAACATGAATTATGTTATGAGATGCTTTCATCTTAGTATAGGTTAGTATTCCCCAGCTTTTTATATTTGTATATAAATATTTTTCTTGAAGTAAAGGCAGCCTAATTGGAAGTAAGAGCTATTCTATGTCGTTTATTTTAATACTCTAATGTATTTCCCCTACTTAATCATTGCTATTTCTAAATATAAATTTCCTTTCCTTTTCTTTCAAGTCACTTAAAATGAAAGGGCCTGCTTTACTCTTTGACCTTCTCTAACAAGCAGACCCTTGAAATGCAGCATTTTCAGAAGGCAAGCTGTAGGAACAACAGATGGATTTAGTAAATTACAGCTTGCAGATGAATTGTACGAAGAGTCAGTTTGGGATGGAGGCTTAAAATACACAGAAATTTTCTATGCTATATCTTGTTTCTTGCTGTCAAACACTGCCTGGTAAATTGTGTAGCTTGTGTGATGTTGGCTTTCTGTACTGATTGATTTGTAGAAGCCGTTCCGTCCAAAATTACCAGCTATTTGGGTCTCAGCAAGCACTCCTCCTCATCCAGCAGACTCTGTCCTCTAGGTACGTTTCAGTACTTTGCATTTCTTTTATTTGTTAAAGCTGTTCTGACAGACTACTTACCCTGATCAGCAGATTCTAAAACCTGTTTGTGGTTTCCCAGGGATTTCACAGACAAATTAGAGCCTGTGTTTTAGCAGGACAGGTGACACTCCTAAATGGTAAAAAGGTAGTTTATAATCAAAGTGCCTTTCTCATAACAATAATCTGGAGCTAGATATTTGCTTATCTTCCAACGTGTTAATCCTTGTTAGGATTAACAACTCATTTTTCAAAAGCGTGGTCTTGATTCTGCAGATCTTGTTGACATAATTCAGTCTTGCTGAGTTCTCGAGGTGTACTTACGT
>NW_009713850.1:0-12996 GCF_000703405.1 Apaloderma vittatum | reverse complement strand
TTGACGTTTGTCTCAATAGGTTTCCTCAGCTTGATTTAGCTATTGCTCTGAGGCTTGAAGCTCCATAGTGTGTTTGATAGAGACTAGCAGCAGTAAGTTGTCATTGTGATCAAACACAAAGCTTCTGTGGGGAAGAATAAATTATTTGCATGGGCGTGATGAATGCTTCAAGGGAATTTGATAAGTTGCATGTTGAGCACTGGGAAAAAATTTTGAAAATGATCCACGTTGTTCTTCATGTGTGTCAGAAACTAAACATGGAAAAGAGATCATCGCCGCCTCTGGTTATTGCGTAGTATTATTAAAGGTCTTCTGAAATGAATATATCTAAGCATGGCATTCAAGACAAGATTAGGTAGGCTCAGGATTTTTACACAAATAAGGGTTTATTTCTGCTCTTACATTCATAAGACGGTCAACACATTTTACAATGGTTTCCTGTGCTGACCCTGAGTTTGTAGTCCTTGAAGTCACTTGTATTTAAATTAGTCGTGTGACAGACTTCAGTGAATCTCTGCGCCAGGGTTTTGCGTGGAACCGACATTGTTCAGCATGAGACTCACAGGAATTGTGTCTGCTTTAGCTACATTATGAGAAGAAAAGATGCATATGGTAATAATGAGGGTGCTAATCAAAATGATCTCGTTAACGCTTGGGGAAACTTGTGCAAAATATTCTCAGTGCTGCTTTCTACTTGCCCTCCGAATTCAGCTGCAGGATCAGGAGCTGTAGTTTATCGCTGTCTCGGTCCCCAATTTGTAATGACTGGAGACTCCATGGCTCATCTCCTTGTCCCGACAAAAGCCCTGCCTTCCCTACAGAGGAAAACAGAGGAAAGTGGTGTGTGTGGAGCGCAGCTGTGCATGCAGATCTCCTGAAACAGAGACAGTGTGGGGTGAGGGTGGTGCCCAGCGACAAGGGTTGTGGGGAGTTTTGCAGAGAACCATCTGCCCAGCAGCGCAGATACTGCCTCTGGGGAACCTTCCCTTAGAGGAGAGGCTGGCTTTGTGAATGCTCTGCTGGCGGAGCAGGTCTCAGTGCTGCAGCACTTAACGTGCTGGTAGCACCCACAGGCCAGGCTCCAAATGCAATGCTTGCGCTTGGTGATGGTGTTACAAGACCCCGCAAGATTTTCCCATCGCTCGCAGATCCAAGCAGGGCAGCTTCTATGAGAAGCTGTTACAGAACGCAAACTTTCACAGTTAACCACAGTAAACCAGCAACCCCAGCCTGCACCTGTGAGTTTCTTCCAAGGCAGGTGCTCTGAGTGAAAATACAATCTTTTTTTTTTTCTTCTCTTTTCAAAAGGTCCATCCCATAACAGTTGTCTGCACAGTGGGTTTCACTGCATTCCTGGGGCTACTCATGTGTAAAAGGGCTGCAGCAGCGCACAGTAACAGGAATAGTTTTTCTGTGACATGTTTTGTTATTGCTCTAAGGTTTGTCGCTCCATAATATGAGTTGTTGATGCAGAATATCAGAGAGTTGTCACAGTGATCAAACAAAGTCCTTTTCTAAAGCCACTCACAGCAAGGCTGCATAACGGTTTAAGGTCTGAAATGTCCAGCTGAAACTCTACAGAGAACTGCTGAGGGAGGCAGAATGCAATTACTCGTGTTGGAGTCTGGCCAAGTTTCCAAGGTTAACACCTTTCATCTTGACATCAAATCTTTAATGACCACATGTGGTAGAGACATTTGTTCAACATCTCGTTTGGGGAATATAGTATATCCAGGGTTACTGTGCCTCCACTGTCATGCTGGAATATTGGTTCAGTGTTGGTCTAAAGGAAAACTGCTCTCAAAGTTGCCAGCAACACTTCCTGGGCAACCACACATTTCCTCTGGAGATGCCTGTTTGAATATAACCAGGACCTACTGGTCGATTTTGCTTTCCTCCAAACGATCTGATTTTCTGTCCTTCTGACAAGCTAATAGCAAACTCTGCAATTACCCTTATTTCCAGGTTGCCAAATAAAATAATTAGAGAAGTAGGCATTGTGATTTTGGAAAGATACGTTAGAAAATGAAGGGGAGTGATGACAGCATGTTCTCGCAGTGCCAATTAAAACACTGCTGAGGAGATTCAGCGCTGCTTCCTGGACATCCAGGCAGACAAAAGAGATTCACAGGGATTCACTCAAACAGAAGGATCATGGAAAGCCTCCTTTCTGCTTCTGAGCGTAGGGCATGTGGAAATGCAGCAAGGGGAATAACCTATAGAGTGACTTTCTTGAGCGGTATGTATCATTTAGAAGGTGGATGGAATGTTCTGAAGCATCTTTGAAGAAGATATTTGTTGTGAGACGGTCCAGCTGAAGCAAAGAATCATTAGTTGCAGTTACCTATTAATTAGTCTTATTTAGACTCTGACAAAGACTTCTCTTCACAGCCATTAAGCACAATAAACTTTCTACTCTATTAATCTCTGCTTAACTGTAACTTTTGCTTAAAAATATAATATCATGTAGGTCATGAGAGTTTGAGGTACATTGAATAAAGGCAGAAAATGAGTGTGTGGATGGAGGCAGAGGGGATCATGAATACCTGATGGTATGCTGAATACAAACCATCCAGGCTGTAATTCCTAATGGACGTAGAGATGTGTATCTATTTCTTAACAGTTTAATTTCTTAACTGCTGAACAAGTCAGTCTCATTTCTGCCTGGCATCTGTCACATTCAAACACGTATCTGCAACAGAGGACTCAAATGCTCACAAGTGTTAATGGCACTGGCTACGCAGTTTTGCTGTGCCCCTGTCTGACTGTTTCTCTGGACGTGGTCTGTGATGGTGTCTCTCCTTAGTGGGTATAGAATCATAGAATGGCCTAGGCTGGAAGGGACCTTAGAGATCATCTAGTCCAACCTCCTTGTTTTGGACAGGGACGCCAACTCTCAACTAGACCAGGCAACACATGGGGACCGAGCGGGAATCGAACCTGCGACTTCGATGTTGGTCCTTGTTGCCAGAACCGCGCTCAAACCACTGAGCTAACCGGCCCCCTAGAACAACAGGAGTTGGTGGTTTCTTGCGTAGAGTGTGGCCATGCACTGCGGCAGTCTTCAGAGGACGACAGATAAGAGATTTGTAAAAGCTGTAGCTGTTTTCCCTTGCGGCACGTACATCCCATTTAGCCAAAGAAGCTACAGTATTACTCCAGCAGCTGTAACGACCGTGTGAGTCCCCTCTTGGTGTGCTGCCTCTGCGTTGAAGAGGAGCCAGAAGACTTCCGCGTTCTGTGCAGGTCTTGCTGGGAATGCCAGTGACTGTTCAGTCTTGACGGTTTATTTTGTAGCAAGCTACTGTATTCTTTAGGGAAATATGAGCACAATGACTCTCAGATACAGAGGTGAGAGGAAGAGACTGGAGCATCCAGGGCGGTACAAGTGATAGGTAACATGCAGAGCTGACCATCTAGAGACTACATCAAGAGCATCTTGTCTATTTTGATAGAAGTATCTGCTATGGAAACAGCTTTCCTTCCTTGCGGTTAAACAAATGCATGCCTGCATCCAGGCAACATTCGGGTTGTGGTCCCTTTCAACCTCTACCAGAATCTGATCATGCATTTTGTTTCCTATCTTTCTGTCAGTGATACTTCATTGTTTAAAAATGTCTGAGTTGGTTCATTTATGGGTCTTTCTGGAAACAGTAATAAGAAGCGCATGCCCTTCTTCAGCTGGTGCTATTGCTACAGCTCAGTACGATCTCACGAGCAGGTTTTGATGCCATGAATAGCTGTGAGGCAAACTCGGAACCCCACTCCTTTAAGTCCCTAGGAGGAGGGGGAAAAAGTCTTATAAACTTGATTGTTTTAAGGTATTGGGAAGCACAAAGCTTGTACCTGGTTCTCATTCCTGATGCAATGGGAGAGGCAGCCAGTGTGCCAAGACTCGTGCTGGCTGTCCTGTTCCCCGGCGCTCCTCACTCTGCTGACCCCCTCCCGCCGTCTTCTCCTCGGGCACTGAGCGTTTGGGGCTGTAAAATGTCTGTTTGCTCATTGTAGCCAGTGTTCGCATGCTCATGGATTAGGAGACTCCTGACAGGGCCTGGGGCAAGCCCTCACGCTGGCAGCATTCTGGCAGCAGCCCTCTGCCATCTCCAGGTGGGGTTTGTGGTGGGTCTTGAGTGCCTGGTTGGTGCCAGGCGATGGCATCTGCGCTTAACACCGACCCCAGGCAGCCCTGCTGCTCCAAACCTTCACACCCGAGAAGGTTAAATGCAGAAAAGCGAGGTGTTTCTCGCTGTTCCCGATGCTGTGGGGTTGGCTGGCATGAGGGGCTGGCAGGATGGTGGCTGCTTGCTGAGGAGCCACCTGCCCCCGCAGGGCTGGAGGAGGAGGAGGCTTGAGGACAGCTGTGCCCCTCCATCCTCCTGTGGGATGAGCTGAGCCGGCATCTTCCCTCCTCCTTGCCCCCACGGTGCCTGTTTTGGCCTCTTTCCACACCCAGCCATGTCCAGCAGGCCCTGCGGAGCGAAGGCCCCACGGGCCCCTGCCCAGCTCCACGCCGCTCTGGCACTCTACATTTTATCCTGAACCTTATGAGAATCTATAAAGACTTTGGTCCTGCAGTCCCAAGGCTTGGCTTGCTTTCGATCTTGTTAAAAAAAGCATACTAAACACTCCAGTTTTCATGACGCCAAAGAAAAACTTGGAAGAAAGGACCCCAATGTCTCAACCAGAAAATCTGTACATCTTCATCAGTTCTGGGGCTTTTTTAATCTCATGATTCTTTGTTAATCAAATCCCTCTAATTTTTTTTCCCTTTCTTTCTGTGTGCAGTCTGACTAATGACTTTTGTAAACTTGTGTTGGCTGAACTAACAACAGCTTAAATAAAATGACTAATTGTTTTCATTCATCAGCTATTCATTGCAAGAGCAATTAGAGTTTCAGCATTCTGCCCCCAAATCGGGGCCGGATCCTGCAGTCATGTATTATTTATATTACCTGTCTCCCTATGACTCTATTCAATGGCCAGGACCCCTCTTGTACAATCTGATTGCTTTGGTTTTGGGTCAGAATTTGGGCAATCCAGCGTATTTGTCGCTCCTCTTGATTTTAAGCAAGAAATAAATTATAATCTGTTCTTGCAGCTTGGTTTGTTCACATGGGGATAGGTGACTACCAAAATGTTAAGATGCCCTCACTTGCCTTTTTCTAAGCTGAAATTTAGCACCAAAGGCAAGTTGCCATACTATCGCCAAGACATCAGGTTCATTTTGTGACGCGTACTAAGTATTTCCAGCTTGTTAGGAATTTTTTTTATTTTCCCACACAGAAGGCTTAAGAAAAAAACCAAATCCCTTTGGCAAACCTCAGGTTTCCTTGGCGAAGCACACCCAATCTGTGAAAGAACCAGAAATAGTCCAATTTGAAATTATTAAATGAAAGACTAATCGTTCACCTGCCTGTTTGCTGTGAGTTGTAGGACAGACTGAGTAAGCTGCTCTGGGAATAAAGCTTGTGTTCCCTGGTGCCCCGGGTAGGGGTGAAGGATGAGTCTCCAAAGGTCTCATCGTCTGGGATTTTGTCGTAGTTATGTGGCTAGAAATTGTACCAGGATGGAACAGCTCAGCAGGGATTCAAGTCCTCTCTCCTCCAAAGGTCCACTTGTGGTCATGTAAACGTCTGCCTGGAGCACAGGGAGTGTTCAACCCATGCGAGCAGTGGGAGAAACGTGTAGGAATGGAGTCATCCTGCTGCAGGCACCTTCGTCCGTGAATTATTTCTTTTTGTGCCCCTTCACTGCAACATGGAAGAGGCACCTACTTGGATCTTAGAGCTGAAATTGAGCCAAGTAAAGACAGCCTTACTAGATCCTGTTCTGTTCTGGACATGGGTTGAAAGTCTGTAATTTGTTCTTGTCTTTCCAGTGGGCAGAAGGAAAACTGAGGCTTTGGAAATAGTTAAAGTCTAAATAGGGAGTTTCTCATCTAATCCACACTTCATAGCTGGATCCAATTTCTGCTACTGCAAACTACATTTGTGTGTATACGAGACCCTGAAAGGTACAGCATTCATTCCTAAACCCCTTATCTGCTTCTTGTCCACAGAGCAGCTGTAGTTGATGGCAAGTAATTCATGCGGGGAAAAAAAAAAATCAAAGTGAAAATGGTAATCTTAACACTCTACTTTGTACTTGGCAGATCTCAAACTGCTTCACAAAGTGAAGGTGCCTAATTTTAAATCCATCAGCCACCCAATGTGCTAGTTAAGAGGAGGGAGGAGAAGCATTTGTTTGTAACTGAGCTATTAAATGTAGGATTTGTGTCTTAGGAAGTGGCAGTGTTGCTTTTCAAGGCTGATTTCAAGGAATGTTGAATAGATTTGGGTCCTACAGCCCTTGAAATGAATGCAAAACTCATCCCACTTCAATGGGAGATGGAAACTGAAAGTTGTTCTTACTCCAATATCTTCCCCTGTGAGTGTCATGGGTAGCGTCATCTTGAATTGCACAAATATTGTACCTAGGTTTTGAATATTCTGGAAGTAATCCTTAATGCTAATAGGTAGCCCAGTGACACAAGAAATAGGAATCTTCTAAGAATTTAATTTTAAACACTGCATCTGACAGCAATGCAATTCTATTACAACATCAAAACTACTTTGCATATATATATATTTCTCTTTTTCAAGGCTCTCAATATGATTTATGAGCAGCAATTAACTAAACCTTCTAACACCATGTGACAGAGGTGTTGCTGGGCCCATTTATGAAGCAGGCAAGCTGAGGCACAGTGGTGTCAAATGTAGTTTGGCAGCAATGGTATTGCAAAACGAAGACCAGAACACAAAATTCTTGAATTATAGCCCCCTGTTCTAAAATGTGTCCATTTACTGGTAGAATAGAAGATTGTTAGCTACTTCTTGCAGACTTCAGAAACTTATACATGCTTTTAAATGCAGGGAGGGTTATCTTTATTAAATGATGAATGTAGGACAGTTTTAACATAATGCTGAAGAAACACATCTAAACCGTGATGGAATGACAACCAATATAGCTCATTAAAAAAAAAAAGAATCCTACTGAAATGGATTTTTCCTGTCCTTCAGCACTGTTTCTATTCCGTGCTTCCTTTACACTGCTCTACCTATGTAACATAAAAGCCTTTAAAAAAGGTGAATGGCAGGTGGCTTGCAGGATGCTGTACCTTAGATCGATAGGTGTTCTAGATTGATAGACAAGGTAAGCTAAGGATCTGTTAACACTGAAATCAGGGTATGGCCAGGTGTTTTAGGAAAAGTCTTCTTGAACCTCTGTTTTACAGCACTGTGTAGAAAAGTAATTTATGGCCTATCTTGTGCTTTCCTACCTGCATGTACATTCATATTAGTAATAGGGTAAGAATTCTCGATGATCTACTTTGCTAATTGTGGGAGGATAGAAACATGTGAAAACTTGATAAATATGGCATAGGGAATTGCCATGTGTTTAAATCTTGGAAGGGGGAATGCTTTATTCACATCTGAAACTAACAGCTATGTAGTAGTGGAAATAGTACTTTTTTTTTGGTTATTGTTGTGCGGAGATTTCTGCTGCATGGCAGATGACTTAATCAGGGGATTTTTTTTTTTAATAAAAAAGGAAAAGTAGAATGCAGATGTGGGTAAGTAAATATACGAGATCCTATTTCTGGTTTTAGTGTAAATGCGTTTAGTATTTGTAAACCTGACTCATTTTTGAAGACACACACACAAAAAACAGGCACGCATTCAGAATTATCCAAGTCCTTGTATGAGTACAAGCAGTACTTTATGAAGCTGATATCAAAACGTTCCCCAGTAATGGTCTGGGCTACCAGTACAGTTATTGCTATCACTGATATGCATGTTCTGTATGTTTATTTTCACATGGAATTATATAAAAATATGCATGATATTTTACCCTTTGCAGATAAGTACTTAAAAGAAAATCAGGCAAGCAGATAATATTGAAGAGAATAACCTCAAAGGCATAAAATCCATTCTCAAAAGGAAATGCAAAGGCAAAACAAAAGTAGCCTTTTGGGACCCCATGATCCAATGCAAACTTTTCAACCCAGCAGACTGGGTGGTTCAGAAATCCTCCTGTTGCTCCGGGCACCTGATTAAACTCAAAATCCTGCAAAACTGTAAGGCAATGCCTGCCTATTGTTTGCTTGGCGCGTTGGTTTATTTTTTTCCTCTGGCTGAAGGTGCAAAGCAAAATAGGTCTGTGGTCCCGCGCCCATTACAGCCTGTGAGAGTTTCCTTACACTGAAGTCACCAACAAAACCCTCAATAACTTTAATGGGGGCAAGAACAGGCTCACCGTGATTTAGTCTAAAGTGTTCAGCTCAAGGCGGAAAGACGGGGGCTCTTTGAAAATGACAACTTGTGGGTTTCGGAGAGGTCATTAACATATTTGTCACGGGGGAAAGAGGGTAAATAAGGAACTTGAAAAGAAAGACAGATATTAATTACGCTTCAGACAACATTGTTGTGTGCTGATGACATGCTGTAGCTCTCCAGACGACTATAATTTGCAAGTGAACCCAACGAGCATGAGACTTTACAACAAGCCGAGCAATTAGCTCTTCCTGAGTTGCAAGAGTGACATCATGTGTGCAAAACATGCCTTCGCCCTCAGCTAACAACACATACCCATTTATTCTTCCTGTAGGGTCACTGTTTGCTGTGGAGGCCACTAAATCACACCTCTGACGGGTGCACTAACTTTCAAAGTCCAGTGAATAAGGGTCCCTGAAGTGCAGATAAACACGTGTCCGAAGCGCCAGCTGTCAACAAAAGCAACTCCAATTTTATGCCCTATAGCTGGCGTACACAATTCTTGTATTCTTCAAAATATTTGAAAGTACTTTTCCAGTCTTGAAAATTTGTCCCTGTGACCTGTTAAGTAATTTTTATTTTTTATTTTTTGTCTGGACTTTGTAAAGACATTGTTAGAAAAGGTGAAGGATTGCTTTTGCGAGCTCTTCATACAGAGTTCTGAAAAAAACAAGGATTTTATTTAGCTAGGAAATGTAATAGAAATTAAATACTTAAACAGTGATGTTAGTATGAATGTGCATAGAGACTACCAGTAGTGTGTGTGGTTTCATGGGCTGGATCACTTAATATTTTGCACTGCATGAGTTTATCAAAGAGGCTGTAAGGATCCATCTGTTACTTACGGAGGAATAAATTATGGCATTGATCTATAGAGACAATTAGGTTTGTTTAATCAGATACGTAGTCCCACTGGAGCCACGTACTTCTTACACACAGTAAATTAAGCTCCTGCTTAAGTGCTTTGCAGAATCAAATGCCAAAAAAATCTCAGGAAGATTTTTCAGCTCTTTCTCTGTTAAAAGTGTGATGCAAATCGCCATACAGTTTTGGATGTTTCTTTGCTGGATTAATGAAAAAAACCCCAACAACAGGATGTGAACAACCCTGACTTTAGAGACACAGTTCAGTGCGTAAAAAGCTGCTTCATCTTTTGAAGAAAACTGTTACTATGAACCCCAAATGAACATTTTGGCGCTGCATATTTTTTTTCCCCTGAACATAGCAGATTTGGCAGAGCAGATGCAGAATGGGGCCACAACCAGCAGGGCACGGGGAAATGAAGAGTCTTACACCAAACGGGAGCAAGTTTCTCCTACTGTGGTGAGGTGCCAGACAGGGCTGTTCACGTGTCCTCGTTCACTTTCCCCAGTCCCGGCAGTGTTCGATGCTCAGTGTGCATTGCTCTCAGCACACCTCTGTCTGTCCCAACTTTGCTGTTTACCAGTAAGTATGTGAGGAAAACTCCTCTTTTTTTTTTTTTTTTCTATTTTTTTTTCTTAGCAGCCGCCCAGCCAGAGCCATGATACTCTCGTGCTACGCTTTATTCGGCAGATTGGTGAAAGACCTGGACAGTGACTTCAGTGTAGCAGGGTGTTTGGATCTGATCGCTCACACCAAGCTCCCAACAAATAATCTATCTGATTCTTTTGTGTTTGTTTCTAGTTCACATGTTTACACAGTCCCCAGAAGCTCCTAAAATTAGCACCTGAGGAAAACAGAAACCTGTTCTCCAAAGCCAGCAGGATGTCTTAATAGAGCTCTTATTGCCATTACTAAGAATATTATTAATCTTATGTTAACCAAAGGCAGGAACGAATCTCTTGCTGGACTGTGCCTGGGATATGTGACGTGTCTTTACGTTCTTACGAAGCCATGGCGAAAACCACCCAAGAGAAATGGCAAAGCTGGTGATGGCTGTTATGTAGAAAGCTCTGCAGTAGGGAGCTGTGCAGCCTTTTAGTCCCTGCTGACAGTCAGGTTTCTTGATATTTCTTCCGACTGTGACAACTCATCCCAGCATACAGAGACAGATCACGAACAGCCCTCAATTTACTTTTCTGCAGTGAAGTTTCTGTTTTGATCACAGCAATGAAGGAAGAGGAGACGCTCTAGAGGGTGATGGTAAAAATACATAGCGGAGTCCAAAGGGAGGAAAAAAAAAAATAAATCTGAATTCTGTGAAAAACCTTGAAGCCTGTTCTTCTGCTTCAACTGCAGGGACTTTCCTTTTAACTGAAACCTGAGGATCCCTTCATATAAGCCCATTCACTTTGTTATCTGTAGCTGCCAGCGTGGCCACAGATGCGATAGGGGAAACCATTGGTTTTGGTGGTGTGGTCAAAAGAAGAGCAAGGCATGTTTGCATGAACTGTATTTTTGGCTAACAAGCTCTGCACAGCCTGAAGAAGTGAACCTCCCACGGAGCCAGAATCTGTCTGCTTCATGGGCCATTCTGGTTGAATTATTCCTCTGGCAATGCACCCCCCTGAGCTCAAGTTTAATAATGTAAAGCTGGTGACAGGCTGGTTTAGGTTTTAAGTGCATGGTTTCAATTAATTCATTACATTTCAAGGGCAAAAAAAAATGTGTAAACTTGGTCTTTACTCAATACTGTTCCACTTACCACGTCTTGTTGACCTACCAAAATTGTACACCTTTTTTTTTTTTTTTTTTCCCCCCTACCTGATATGTTTCTCCATGTCCCGGAAAGACAGAGCTGGGACCCTCCACATTTAAACCAATAGTTAGCAATCTGCTTGAAGTTGCCTAGGAAAACTGAGATTGTGTAAGAATTAGGTTGGAAGCTTTCAATCTCAAACAACCAAAAAAAGGTGTGTGTGTGTGAGCAGAAAGTGCAACTGTTACAGACCATACGTTCCCGACTTCTGTTCACCTTGCCCTATCGACAGCCGGCATGTGGAAAATTCCCTCCTCTCTTCTATAGGCACCACATGCGTGTGTGGCTGTGCACATACCCCCCGAGCTCCCCGCGCAGCGTGTACGAGAGTATCGACTTGGTGGTTTTAATGAAAATGCAGTTTCAGAGCTCTAATGACCAACAGCTGGGAAAAGGCATGCTCTCCTCCTTCATCTCTAGACTTATTTGAAAGATTTTTGTTTTGTGGCTTTGCTGGGTGACTTTCCTGATGAACCGATTTAAAGAAAATCGTTTAATTTCTGCGAAGACCATAGTGGTTACCATAGAAATACGTTAGCTGCAAAACAAGGAATAATTAGTTTACGTTTTTTCCTTTGTGTCTCCTAATTTCTTCCATTCAGGATTTTTAAGTGTATAATTAAAGGGAATTATTCAGCTTTGTGATTCTTTTTTTTTTCTCCCCCTCTATAAATTCACTTAAAGACAAAACTCTCATGTCTGTAGAGCATAAATAATAATGATTATATGTGGTAATTAGTCCAACCTGTTTGTCCACATAGCAGAAAACAATGTGTTTTCTGTCGAAAGACTCCAATGCTGACTAGTGGTCACTGTCAGCTTCGACTGCGGCATCGCCACTGATCGATCTCATCCCTTATGGCGACTCAACTAATTAACCTTAACGAAATACAGTTCGGAAGCGGCCGAGCACCCCAGGACACCTTCTTGTGCCATTCAAGTTCTGGGGCAAGCTAAATTTGACAAGAAAAGCCTCGGCAGGCTCCAGGTCAGGTGACCATTGAGCAAGGACGCGGAGTATTGCGACACTGGGGTTTAAGGTGGTTATTTAACACCTCTGCCCTGGCAGGATTTGCCGAGTAGGCAAAGTTCTGCCTGTCTGCATGGAAGGGCCGAAACCTGTAGCATTTCTCCAGCAATGCTTGTGATGGTTTGGTGGGGTGTTTTTTTTTGTGGTTTTTTTTTTTGTTTGTTTGTGGGTGGTTTTTTTGTTTGTTTTTCCCCAAAATGGCAGTTTTTCCCCGAACACAAGAAAGCATGTTGGGAGCCCATCAGTTCAGAGGTTAAACTCCTTTGTACCAATTCTCCTTGTTCTTTCTTTAGAGCTCTAAGATGAATAAATAGGAGTAAGAGTCGTGCCAGAACTATGCAGTCCTGTGTCCTTTCTCCAGCCCGATCCCTCTGGAAATGTTCCACACCGGGTGAGGGGGATTTTGGTGCAGCCTCCTCTTGCCCATCAGCCCAGCCCGCAGTTCGGTAGCCAGGGTGTTTGCTGGTGCAGGTGAGAGCTATAAGCCCCGTGCTCCTGGAATCCACAACCAGCATCCTGACCTCTGAATTCTCCCATGGAAAAGAGATGAATACCGCCAGTACCTGACCTGCTAAGAATATCCAGATGGTTCTCCTGGATCAAGCCTTTCAGGAAAAATAACAATTGATATCACGCGGCTTTCGAGGGCTCAGATCGGAGCTAGATTCTGAGGTGCTTTGTCCTGGACAGGGGAGCCTTGGGCAGGTGTTTAGTCACCTGCAGGTGGATGGGAATTGGAGCATTACTGCGTGTTGGGCTTCCATGTCTGCGTTACTCCAGCTTTCCGCACCTTGCTCCTTACCCGATGGTAATTTTGGACCTTTCTCTTCCTGTCAAGCATTTTACCTCTATCCTGAGAACCTAAACTCACCCGAATGTCCCGAATTCCCTGTTTTTTTCCTCCCCCTTTTGCCGCCGCCGCGGGGGCGGGCGCTGCGCGGGGCCTTCTTGCTCCCCCTGGCGGCCGCCGGGGG
>NW_009713849.1:0-7976 GCF_000703405.1 Apaloderma vittatum | reverse complement strand
TACCTGGGACAGAGGGATATTGGTCCGGGACCAACGGACATCTCTGGTCCGGGACAGACGGACAGCACCTGTCCAGGACAGACGGACAGATCCTGCTGGTCGTCCCCCTCCCCGGGATGCTGCCCCGCATCGCTTCGGGGCGACCTGGACCACCTCATCCTTAGGCTGGTGCTGCCCGTGGTCATTCTTTTAACGTTATTTATTTTAACCACCCCCCTCCACCATCATTCCAGTTTTCTCAGTATTAACGTGAAAAAATAAATACCAGGGAAGGCGAAGTTGCCGGGGCATGGCGGCGGGCGCAAGGCTGCGGGCACGGCGCGTCCCTGACCCGCCGTCTCCATCCTCCTCCTCCTCCTCCTCTGCAGACCGAACGCGTTTGCTCTGTTCTGCCTGAGGCCAAAAAAAAAATAGCAAAGCAAAAAGCTGTGCTGTTCGCTGAAAGGCGTAATGGCTGTCAAACGTCGTTACTCTCGCAATATAAAAGGAGCGGTGGAATGTGAAAAACAGAAAAGGCGGCGTGCCTGGGCTGCATGTTGAAAACCAGTGTTGTCTTCTTTCCGTGTTCGTGTATTTGCTTTTGCAGTATGGATTTATAAATACGTGCCTGAAGTCTCTGGTGGTTGAGAAGTACGGCGAAGAAACATGGGAAAAATTAAGGTAATGTGTTCCCAGTAAATGTAGTGCATGGAAAGAAAGCGCTCAGGAGTTTAGCAGCAGAGGGTTCAGATTTCTCACTGGTAAATGGCAGCTGATATGTTATCGCAAGTAATTATTAAAACTAACTAGCAGGGCAAAAGCAACAGTTTCTTATCCTGTAACACTTCCCACTACGCTTCTAATTTGTCCCAATTAATTTGCACCAACAGATAATTAAAGGTGACATTTAGTCTTATAGACGATTGTGCAGCAGACGCGCTGGCTCACTGTGACGATATTGAAAAGTAATTACACCGAGAAAAATGTCATGCTTGGTATGAAGTCAGTTCAATTCCTGTACTTTGAGAAAAGCAGCTAAATATAGCATCTCCTCAGGTTTTGTCTTAACTTTCTGAGCTATATGGTATTTTCCGAGATAGAAAGCTGCAGAAGTGATGCTTAGGCAGGTACATGTAATAGCCACTGAAGCCAATACTCCGCAAGTTTTTGGTCAGGTCTGTGGAGACGGAGGTTAAGGAGCGGGTTAACAGCAAAGAGCACTTGTCGAATGCCTGCTGGGTCACCCAAGCGTGTTACATGTACGGCTGAGAGGAGAATATTGTCTTCTCTGCTGCAGGCTGCAGGCCGGCGTCCAGGATTCTTTCTTGACTTTTGAGGTTTACAAAGATGAGATCACGATGCAGCTCGTCGACAAAGCCTGCAAAATACTGGGTAGGTGTCACCGTCCTGGGTCACGCCTGAGACTGCAGCCCAGGTTTTGCCTCCTCTGCTCTCTGGGAGTGCCCTCCCTGTGGGGCAGCATTTTCCACCTGGCAGCATTTCAAGAGCTTCCAAGCCTTTCTTGTTCATGAAGGCACCTTGATTTTGCCAGGTGTTCCCGCTGACACAGTTCTGAGAGAGTTCGGAGAGTATTTCTTTGAATTCTGCAAACGCTCGGGCTACGACCACATGCTGAGGACACTGGGTGGAAACCTCTACGAGTTCATAGAGAACCTGGATGCGTTGCACAGTTACCTGTCCCTTTCTTACCAGGCAAGTTTGGGTAGTTTTTACTGAGCAGGCGCAGGTGGTCTCCACCAGAGTCTGCAACACAAAGAACAGCATCTCACAGGTGTGAAGGAATGATGGAAAAAGATGCTAGAACAGGCTCCCCTACATTCCAGAACTGATTGCTCCAAACTGTTAGGACAATTTTTTAAATATTTTTTTTTTCTGTGTAGTCCTCAGCATTAGGTATTATTTAGTACAGTGGCTCTCATGCATAGTAGAATTTCCTTCACAAGTGAGCATGTTTCTTTTCCTGGTTTTCAGCTTATTCATATTGCTGCTTACTTCCTTAAGTCACGGGATGCTTTCGTACAAGCATAACTCACCAGCACTCTTCACCAGGAAAAGATGCCGAGGTTTTGTTTCTGTTTGTTTTTCCTCAGGAGATGAATGCACCGTCTTTTAGAGTAGAAAAGAACGAAGACGGGTCAATGCATTTACATTACTATTCAGACAGAAGAGGTCTGTGCCACATTGTGCCAGGTAATCAGAGCACAGGTCACCTGGTAATGCGATATATACATATATACATAGACATATATATATATATACACACATATAAACACAGACAGACACAGATATATACATACGTATGTACACAGGCACTAATCGTGTATTTGCAGCTACACTTTGCTCACATTTCAGAATCCTTTTCCAGAGGAGGACTGGCCATGGAGTTGAAGCCTAGTCGAGTTTAGTCACCAGCCATCTGAGCTCCGTATTTCCCTCCTGCCTAATCCCTCCTAGCTCCCAGTAGCTTCTGTCACGATTTACAATATGACAACCCAGGCCATAAGTGTCCATTTTGGCTACAGAACTCCTAGAGAATGCCCAGAAGAAAAGTTAAAATTCGCGGCGTCTAACTGTTGGTTAGTTCTCAGTGATTCACGCTCCTGAAATTACAGTGAAGTAGAAAGACACCCTGTAGTAAGTACTCCTGCAGTACGTGCAATCTGTAGTACTACTGAGCCCTGCTCGCAAGAGTCTTACCAGCACTTATGGGAAGCTTCACAGTCGTGCTCCTGCGAGGCTGACGCAGCTGTAAGAGATGCTTGTCCTCCTTTCTTTCATAGATGGGGCTGCGTTTAGAAGCTTATCAAAAACTTCCCCCTTTCTCAGAACTCACTTCAGATTTCTGCTGAAGCAGAGAACTCTTTGGAATTTCAGACAGAGCTTTTCATGGCACTGCTCAGTCCTTCGCTTAACGGCTGAGCAGAAAAGCGAGGATTGATTGTCCACCTTCATCAGAGAGGTTTCCTTCCTTTCAAAAGAAAATATCCTGCAACGACTGAAAGGGGTTGTTGCAGCAGGATCTCTTCAGACCCCCTGCACTTTTGGGGTTAATGGGAATTCTTATTATGGCTAAGTATGACTATTTAGACACAATCTTCAGATATCCTGCTGAGCTGCTTCGGGGGGAAAGTAAGCATTTGTCATCAGGCAAGGCAAAAGGAACAGTAACTGTAAAGCTTATCTCCCATGCACATAGTGTTACCAGTAGTAGGAATGGCATCGGGTGCTTCCTTCTTCCAGACTCCTTTGGAAAGGTGATTTCTGAAACGGTGAAATTCCACTGTGGGCCCTCTAAAACGGGAAAGGGACAGGGTTCCTTCCTGGCAACACCTTGTCGTTTGTTTCCCCTTCAGGAATCATTGGTGCGGCAGCCCTGGATTTTTTTAACATCGAGATTTCAATGGAAATAGTCAATCAAACCGAAGAAGAAGAAAGAACTGGGAAAAAAGAGCATATTGTCTTCCTTGTCACTCAAAACCCTGTGTTTTCATACAAGGAAAGAAATGAATTTTCTCCCTCACCTCGGTACCTCGCTGACTGTGAAAAACAAATTGAGAGCCAACTCCATAAGGAGGTATTTTAATACTCATTATCACTCTATTATTGAAATGCAATTCAAACAGAAACATCCTTGAATCTCCTTTCGGATTTACTTCAACAGGACCCTGGTAAAGCCAAGAACACAAGTGGAGACAGAGGAAGCTCTGTTTGTCCCGCCAAGAAAAGTCACTGGAAAACAGTCAGAGGATTAATCACTTTAGGAAAAGGTGAGAGATCGCTCGGAGGGAGCCCGTCGTTGTTTCTGAGTGCCCCCAGTAAGAAATTCCATAACCTCCCCACCCGCACCCACCCAGCCACCTGGAAGTTACCATTCCTCTCTCCTCTGCATCCTTCAAAACATTCCTGGTTCACTTTCTGTCAGTTAGACGTTGGTAATCATAGTAAGATAATAAGCATCCTTGGTAATGACAGAGAATTCAATGGAATATGGCATTTTTGTCTCTTAAACAGGGTTTTCTTCTGCAAAGGATTCTTCTATAAAATGTGTTTGTATGATACCTTCGATACTTCCTTCTCCTGTCGGTCTAGGATGATGAATTTAAAAGGGTGGTTTTTAATGCGATAGCTGCTACCTTTTTCCAAAGTTGTCGACTGTAGTAAATTCTGAAAGCCTAATCAGACCCTCCACCACCAAAAACCTACTGCTAAGCTACTAATCTCTGTTTATACCTTTATATAGTGGAGGTTTATAAAACAGAAGGATTTTTTTGGTCAGGATCTTTGGATTCCCCAAAGAGGAATGAGAATCCGGGTATCGCCAAGCTGTCTGGATTCTGGGAGGAGTGAAAAATTGAACCCAGTATCCTCTGGCACGACGCCACGTGCATTACAAGAGCAGAAATATTGAGTAAGAAATTTATATATATTCAAAATTCAATTTCAGAGTAGCATTATTACTTAAAAAAATTACAATCTTTTAACAATCAATGCAAGAGTTATCAACAGCCAGACTTTGAAAAAATAAAAAACCCCAAACCATTGACTTCCCCAAAAGTAGTAAAAGTCAGGCCCTAAATTTGTAGTCTTTTTCACAATTCTCCTAAGTGACTTGAGTGTTTTTTATTGAGCAGAATTTACTAGAGTGACTGTCACAGCCACTTCTGGGGGAGAAGGTTGCTTGGGATAGGCATCCTTTCCGTTCTTGCAGGTTACTGGGGAAATCCAAGTTTATACTGTGAAGATCAAAGGCTTTGGGTGCTTCGGTCAGATGAGCCCTTTGGTCTATTTTACCCATTTTATTCATTTTAGAAAAAAATACCTGTGTGCTAGCAAGCACAGCCTGCTCTGTAGATTTGTGACCATTTTGAACATAAAAACCTCAGGGCAAGGAAAATAGAAACCAAGCGGTAATTTGGTCTTTGTGCTACGGACTAGAGTTCTTTGTTCAGGAGATGGAAACTCAGATCACGCTGGGATTTTTTCCTTAGTTGTGTTGCTGTGACATCTACAGTTGTTCATCCGTTCTTATGGTTTCCACCCAATTTCCTGCATCTGGCGCTCTGAGCTTTTTGTCCGGTTCACTTTGAAGCTCTCGGCCAACTCACATTAGTTGCTGGTTGGCTGCGTACCCACCCGGGCACGTTCCTGACCCGCATGGTTTTTGCTCTGTCCCCAGCCAGTGCTAAAAGGTAACGCTGGCTGGTTTTGCCAGGTGCACCCCCATTTAAAAAACACACATGGCTTTTTTTTTTTACGCCGCAGGCAAGCTCCTGAGAGGATTCGATCCCGTTTATCCCAAGAGCCTCTGGGTCGACACGAGGACGTTTTGCAATGGCCTTCCTTTCCACATGGTTTTTGACAAAGAGGTAGGAGGAGCCTGTGGTGAGGGCCTTTCGTTTGCATAAACCACAGAGTGACGTTCTTCTGGGTACGTGCAGGATTTGCAGAAGCGTTCTGCACACAGCCGGGCGACAAAAATCCCTTGTGACCAGCTGGATCCGGACCATTTCAGACAGGAGTCTCCTTGGAATTTATTGAGATTACCGTGTCCGAAACAGCTGCAGATACGCCAGCAAGGCTTATTGCAGCAGTCTGTCCATTACCAAACACCACACAGAATTTTCTGACCTTTCTGGCCACTTTCCCGTCCGTGGATGTGCTGGAGACACGACCCATCCTTTAAACTGGCTTTGTGCTGGCAGCGAGTCACCCTCCCCTCCCGGTCACTAATCTGTCCAAAGGCTTATCACAGAATAATGGTTTTGTAAGGCTCTGCTGGCAGCTGAGGCTCTACGCGCTTCCTGAGTCTACTCCCACATGCTTCTGCTGGGAAAACACAGCTACCTACTAAATCAGGCAGCATGCAACCCCATCTGGTAGGAACCAGACCCGAAAATCTCTTTATCTGCTGGGGGAGGATTGAGTCTCCTCTCCTGCACACACATCCTCTGCAGCAACGGAACTGCCCCATGGCCGGTTTCCAGCCAGCCTGGGTTCAGGTCAGAGCTTTAAACCTTTCAAGACACCCAGTCTGCATATTTTGATCCAATTACTCGTGTGGGAAAAGGGTGAGCCCTGCACCCATTACTGGTAGCTAGGTCAGAGCTTCAACAACTCTGGTGAGGAGCAGTGAAGGCAGGGGGCACATTTCTGCGGGGGGACATTTCTGCAGGGGCACATTTCTGCAGGGGCACATTTCTGCAGGGGGTAAGGGCTGGTGTCTGGCCAGGCAGACTAAAAGAGAGTGACTAAGCCTTCAGAGAGCACTGGTGAAGAGAAGGTAACCCATGGCATCCATTAGGAAATTAGTATTTGCCAAGACGTTTTATGCCACAGTTAATTTCTTTCTGGAATGCAGGGCACGCTCTGGTATCTCTAATTTTCTCTTGCAGCTACACAAAAGCAAGCGAGGACAATAGCAGATAATTTTGTTTTGAACAATGGACCGGTGGACAGTAACATTCCTTCCTGGGGCTTTGTCTTGCTGCGAAGGACACGCGTAGACTAATGAGACAGAACCCTTGCTCAGACAGGTTGGAATTGTAACACATCGCCTGTATTTTCTTTCTAAGCTCAGAGTGAAGCAAGCTGGGGTGAGCATTCAGAAGATTGTACCTGGCCTTCAGACCATGGGCATCTGCGTGGATCACTATTTCCGTATCGTTCACCCAGAAGTGCCCTTCACCATTGCCAGCATCCAGAAATTCATCAACAGCCAGTTTGTGTTCCAGACCAGAAGAGAAATGATGCCAGAGTCGTGGAAACAGCGGCCAATGCTAGAGCTGAGAGGTACTTCACTGCTTTCAGCAGCATAAAAGTTCGTGTTCAATCAGGAATTGTGCTGGAGCTGAACTAATGCCTTTCTGTGGACTCCTGGCTTCACACGAGCCCTGTAAATGGCCGTGTCTTTGCGCAGTGAGGAGGGGATTAGGTGGTTCTGGTTGGAGAAGCAGTACTTTACGATGCTTGCAGACCAGTTCTGCTGTCACCTCACCAGATTTTGAAGGCTTTCACTGAGAAATAACAACCACGCTCCCATGTGGAACGCTTAGCTAGAGTTTTTCTGTGAAACCCACGGCTTTGCAGCTTTCCTGAGTAACGGGGGCGAGGCCAAGGGACGACTAGATCGTTTTCTGAACCACCTCTGCTCTCAGTCGCAGAATCGACTCAACTCCTGTCGAGGTTGGAAGGGAGCTCCGCAGACTGTCTAGTCCGTCCCCGCTTAGAGCAAGGTCAACTAGAGGAGGTTGCTCAGGACCAGTGACCTGCTGGTCACACATCTGTAGGTGTCTGTGTCCTTGTGACCTTCCCCAGCCCTCTGCTGCCTCCGTCTGCTTCCCCAGGGGCCGGCAGAAGGGCCACCAGGCCAGCCCTCAGAGCCAGCTTCTGCTCGCAGACGTGCCCCGAGCTGCGGAAAAGGAACTGTCCCGGCCTCACCTCCCCACAGCTCCACACCATCAGCCCCCGCAGGTCGCTTTGACCGGCCAGAGAATTTGCTTTGCCAAAGAAATTACTCCTTTGTACGTGGAACATTGTTATGAACCCAGCCACCCTGTGCCTCCATGCGTTCCGGTTCCTAAAATGTGTCTATGTGATTCACCCTTAATTTACGCCTTTGAGGGGAGTTATTTGCTACTGGCTGGGTTTCAGAAGTGGATAAAAATAGATTAGTTAGCTGGGCTTTTATTTTTTGCAGTCACGTTTTCAGGTTCTGATTGTAACTGGATGTATGTAAGAGTTTACCAGTTAAAATTATTTTAGCAAAATAATTTGCTTTATTTTTACTGGTAGGAGTGAGTACAGAATGATTCTCTGCTTTGTGTAAATAACTATAACGACATCTGATTTAAGTCTTCTGTGACCTCAATTTTGCTTCTTTAAACTATGTAATATGACCTAATTTCCCCTTCTCTCCTTTTACCTTTACATAATGAATGTAAAATCTGCTAGTACTGGTTCAGAAAAAAAAAAAAAAA
>NW_009713848.1:0-17522 GCF_000703405.1 Apaloderma vittatum | reverse complement strand
TGGTCATCCAGACCACACTTCCTCAGGTTACAAATATTCAGTTTATGAATATTCTTCATAGTACTCTACTTAAAGAAAGTAGTGATAACTCTCATTTTAGAGACAGTGAACTGAGATACAGAAGTATTAAGTTATATTGCCTTTCCTCTGTACACAGTGTTCTGTATCACTTAGTAAGTTAAGGAAACAGCTACTGCTGATTTAAATTGAAATTTAAATTAGGAAAGGTAATTGTGTGAATTGTAGAATCGTAGAATGATCTGTGTTGGAAGAGACCTTTAAAAGTTATGGGCCATCCACAATTTATCTGAGCAACCTGTCCCCCTGTGATACCTGTGGTGTCTCACCACCTTCATTTTTTTCATATTCAATCTAAATCTACCTTTTCTTAGTTTAAAATTACTACATGTTGTTCTGTCACTACTGCTGGTAAAGTGCTGTAGTGGTTTGACCCTGTCTGGCAGCCAGGTGCCCACACAGCTGCTTTATCACTCCGCCGTCTCAGCTAGACAGGGAAGAAAATATAACAAAGGGCCCATGGTTTAAGGACACGGAGATCACCCACATCTACCGTCCCGGGCAAAACAGACTCAACTTTTGGGAAATTAGTTAAATTTATTAAAACACAATTCAGGGAAGAGTAATGAGAAATAAAAACAGATCTTAAAAATAACGCCTTCTCCCTACCCCTCCCTTCTTCCCAGGCTTAATACCAATCCCAACTTTATCTACCTCCCCTCCCCGAGTGACAGAGGGGGACAGTGAATGGGGGTTGCAGTCAGTTCATCCAATGTTGTCCCCACTGCTTGTTCTTCTTCTGAGGGAGGACTCCTCGCTCTTCTCCTGCGCCATGTGGGGTCCCTCTCGTGGAAGACAATCTCCACACACTTACTCCAATGTGAGTCATCTCACAAGAGACAGTTCTTAACAAACTGCCCCAACATGAGTCTCTCCATGGGGTGCAGTCCTTCAGGGGAAACTGCTCCAGTGCAAGTCTCCTGCGGTGTCACAAATGTCCTGCAAGCCAATCTGCTCCAGCATAGGCTTCTCTCTCTTCTGCGGGCTACAGGCTCTTGCAGCAGCCTGTGCTGTGGTCACAGCCCCCTTCAGGCATCCACCTGCTCCAGCATGGGGTCCTCCATGGGCTGTGGGTGGACACCTACACCCCATCACCTCCATGGGCTGCAGGGGGACAGCCTGTTTCACCATGATCTTCACCGTGACCTGGAAGACTCTCTGCTCCAGCGCCTGGAGCATAGCCTCCCCCCACCCCTTCTTCATATATTCTCACTCCTCTCTCTCTATGCCAGTTGTTGTGTCATACAGTGCTTTTTTCCCTGCTTCTTAAGTATATTTTCACAGAGGCGTTCCTCTCCTATCATCCCTGCTGGACTCAGCCTTGGCCAGTGGCGAGTCCTTCTTTAGAGCCAGATGGCATTGGCTCTATCAGACTTAGGGGAAACTTCTAGCAGCTTCTTGCAGAAGCTGCCCCTACAAACCCCCCGCCACTGAAATCTGGCCAAGCAAACCCAACACAATGCTTTCCTGAGTGTTGAAAGACCACAGTAAGGTTTTCCTGGAGCCTTCTCTTCCTCAGGCTGAACAACCCCAACCCTCTCAGCCTTTCTTGATAGGGCAGTTGTTCCATCCCTCTGATAGTTTTTGTTGCCCTCTTCTGGACCCATTTCAGCAGGTCCATGTCTTTTTTGTGCTGAGAACTCCAAAGCTCAACATAGCACTGCAGGTGGGGTTTCACCAGAGTGGAGTAAATGGGCAGAATCACCTCTCTTTACCTGCTGGCTGCGCTTGTTTTGATGCAGCCCAGGATGCAGTTGGCTTTCTGGGTTGCGAGCTCACAGTGCTGGCTCATGTCCAGCTTTTTATCCACCAACACCTCCAAGTCCTTCTCTGCAGGGCTGCTCTCAGTTGATTTGATACCAGAGATTTCCTTGGCACAGGTGCAGGAGCTTGTGCTTGGCCTTGTTGAACCTTGTGAGGTTCACGGACAGAGTCCCGCTTCTCAAGCTTGTTCAGGTCCCGCTGAAAGACATCTTGTCCCTCAGATGTGTCAGGCACTCCACTCAGCTTGATGTCATCTGCAAATTTGCTGAGGGTGCGCTTAATCCCACTGTCTGTGTCACGGATGAAGACAATACTGGTGCCAATATGGACCCCTAAGGAACGTGGTTTGTCAGTGATCTCCATCAAGACATGGAGCTGTTGACCACTACCCTCTAGGTCTGACCGTCCAGCCAATTCCTTATCTACTGAACAGTCCATCCATCAAATCCATCTCTCTTCAATTTAGAGAGAAGGATGTTGTAGGGGGAGGCAGTGTCAAAGGCCTTACAGAAGTCCAGATAGATGACATCGTAGCTCTTCCCTTGCCCACTGATGTAGTCACTCCAAGTGACATGAAGTTCAATATATAAAACGACAATCAAGACATAAGCAACGTGTAATAAAAAAAATGTATATTTATAATGAAGTGTAAGATGTCTATAATATGAAGTAGATTGCATTATGTATTCAAAGTTAAATATTGACATAGATGTAAGAGCTATGTTGTAGAAATCTACAACATATTGTTGAACTGTAATCTCAGAAGGAGGGAGTGTTCAAAATTATTAAAATTATTCTGATAATTATTCTGTAATTTCGGCTACTCTAGCAAAATTATAATAAATTTTAGGGGAGTTACAGTGCAAAGCTGAATAAAAGACGTACCAATGTCATAATTAAATCTACATAAGGATAATCTACCTATGCAGATGGATCCCAGTTTTAGATTCCGTACATGCCTGAAAACTCTGATTTTACACTTCAAGCTACACTAAGTGGAAGAGTGAATAAAAAAGATATGTGAGACACAAAGGAAAAATTCTTTGCCAATGCTCTATTTTTTAATTAAAGGTTTAAGTCAGTATGTTCTATATATTTATTTGAGTTTGGTTTTTGCAGCAGGAGGGTTAGTTGAAAGAAGTCATAGAAAAATCATCATTAGATCCTTTGTAATTAAATATCAAGCTCATTAATAAAAAAGTATTGGCAGAGACTCTTCAAAGAAGAGTAGTGATATCACTTGGTTTGACGTTCCATAAACAATTAAATCCTATTTTCACTATTTGGTCCAAATTCATTAATTCTGAAGTTACTTTCATTTATGCTCTTAATGGTTATTTTGCAATGAATGCTCTAGGAAATTGAAAACAGTTGGGGCACACGGTTCCTTTGGAAATTTCTATTCTTACCTTTGCTTTTATGTCCGGAGAAAACTAAAAACACACATTAAGAATAAATGTAGCTGTAAAACATGTTTTCTCTTCTTAGGTACTTTTTGTTGATCCTATCCAAGAAGACACAGGTGATTATATGAAACTGGCAGAATTATTCTATCACCATAATGTACCACTTAGGTAAGGAAAACTGAAAGTCTTGAAGAAACATGTTAGAAGGTTACTTTGCTGTTTTCTTTTTCATCTATTGTGCTAGGCAAAGATGTGAATTCAAATGAAGTTGATAACGTTCTCATAAGACACATTAGTTACCCACTTGTGGTCAGACTCTGAGCGTATTACTTACTCTTAAGGGAATAGGTTGCAAGTGAGAACATACCTGAGCATGTGGAAAGTGAACAGGAAAAGTCTGATAAAAATTATCTTCTCAAATAGTCCCGCTGCATGGCCGTGTGAGGTTGCATTCTAAGGAAAATATTCTGTAAGTAAAACATGATTTGAGGGCATTATTAAGTTGAGTTCTTTCACCTAATTTTGTTTTTACATAAATATTTAAAGACCAAAGTGAGATTATCCTTACCAAGTTCTGAATTTCTAAAAATCAGTTGTCTGAGTCTGAGCCAATTATCGTCCTTTGCCTGATTATGTCCTGAACATCTAACTGAACAGTTTTATACAGATATGAGAGATTTTGTTGTAATAGTTATAAAATATTTAATGTGAGATGGCTACCCAAATAAAAAGCTGACTTTCTAAATCAACTCTTTGAATTATCACCTGTAAACCTGAAGGTCTTCTGAAACATGGGCTCAGCATTGCAGGTTGTCTTTGGCATGTAGTAGCCCTCACGTATGGCAAAATCAAGAAATCACGTTCTTGTAGCAGCTCTGATGGAGCTCTACACTTTGTGGAAATAATTCCAAGATGTGCAACGTTTTGTATAGCAGAGGCAAGCTTTACATCTCTGTGATACTCCTTTAGAAAGAATGTAAATCCCTTGTTCTGTCTTACAGTTTGCCTCCTTTTGAAAGCTGGCATAATTTTTTACAGACTGCTGCGTATTGGACATGGCCCAGTGCTGTCATGTGTGTAGTCAGGAATAGGCAACAGCTTATACAGCTCTATTTCGTAGGTGGCTGCGACTATGTAATCCATTATTAAGTGGGTTTGGATCCGGTAGGGATCCAAACCTGTAGGTTTGCTAAAAAGTTGAGTAGCTGCTTCTCTAGGGATTTTTCATGGAGGAGCTTTTTTGTACCCTGTTGTTCATTTCTGATTCATAAAACCGTCTGGTTTGGGCCATCTTCCTCCTATTCCTTTCTCCCCTTCTACAAGCAGGCTTCATGTCTCAGGGCAGGGGGTGGAGGGGAGGCCATCTATTCTTCTGAGAAAATTTAATGAGATCACACAGTGGAAGGCTTGGAAATCCTTAGAAGCATTCTGATGGCTTTGTGCTCACAGATTTCCAGGTGACTGGCAGAATCCGCCTTCCTAGTCTTCATCTCTTAACGCAGGCAGCTGTCTTCATGAATAAGTTTGTATTTCTCCCCTTAGAAATCTGTATGTTCTAGCTATGGATGTACACGTGCTCTGTTATACTTAAGGCTCAAGAGAAGGATCTTTCTTGGTCTTTTCCTAAATCAGCTAAGACATGGAGCTGACTGTAATGATCAGAAGTCCTTTCCAGTAGTTTAGAAAAGACCAAAATGATCCTTATGTATTCTCAGCATTTAACTTGAAATATCTTCAGTTTAACTCTCCTGGGTCTTCAGTCTGTGAAGGACTTGGTGCTTTAGTGATGGTGCCATTCTCTGCAGTTTGTTTCACCAGATTGTCTCATTGCTCAAAGCCTTAGTTCCCTGGAGGAACAGGATCTTCACATCAGTATCTTGGACTTCTGGGGATTTTGGAGCATGTGCCAACTTTCAGTGGCATCTTCATGCGTTATGTGTGTAACTGATGATGCTCAGTTTAATCAACATGTTATTTGTAGACAAACAAGTGGCTGTTAGGTTTGCATTTCCCCTGCTATTGTAGAACACCAGTTCTCTCTTATGCTTTATGCTGTAAGGATTGTATTGCCTGATCAATCCGTTTGGTTTTTTTTTCATGAAAACAGTGTCAAAAATACATTTCTCTAGGAGTTTTCTGGGCCTTTTTTCCTCTCAAACCTCAGATTTCTAGGGCTTTTTTCATTTAATGGAAATGTAGGTAATTGTAGAATATATATTAACAGAACAGAACAGAAATTAAGTCACCATAGAAAGTGAAAAAAAAAAAAAGGTAAGAGAAGGGCTAGTAAGAATGGTGTATATTGATGACAGGATGTCAAAACCCAGCATGTCTACATGCAACTACTTGAGACACACATTTCACACATTTCAGGAAAAATAAAAGACAGGCATTGCCCAGACTAAAACAAATACTCAAGCCATGTAAATGGAAGGAATATAAAGAAAGTGACAACCTTCAGACAGATGAGGAGGGAAAGGGATGTAAGTAAATCCTAAATCCTTAATTACGGTCGGCCTTAAATGGTAGAAAAGGCACATCCAAAATCAGGACATGATTGGTAACCTAAGCATAATCTAGGAGACCTGATGAAGGCTGCAGAGCTGGTATCCTCCGTGTCACCACTCACAGTCACGGCGACACCACTGAGATACAGATGTTTTTGACCCTACACGCTGGATAGAATTCTTGAATGCAAACATCTTTTTCTTCTCTGTCATTATTGGAATGTGTGTGAACCTGGTGTTATCTTGAGATCTATGATGTCTTTTTGTTTGTTTGTAGAATTGGATTTGTTTTCATTCTAAATACAAAAGAAGAAATTGATGGAAATGAAGATGCTGGAATAGCTCTCTGGAGAACTTTTAATTACATTGCAGAGGAATCTGACACCTCTCAAGCCTTTACCTCAATAATTAATGTTAGTTCTTTCACAAGAAATCACCTTTTTCTTTGTTAAACTTACTACTTTTCTATACAGTTAGGATTTTGCTACCTTGTGACAATGCAATACATTGGCATTTACGTTGCTCGGAAATATTAAAAACATAGATAGCATTAATATGCTATAATATGATTTTCAGAAATGCTTTCCTTCTCTGGAAACCAACTTGCTTTTGTCATCTTATCTGTCTACAGGCTTTCTTCAAGAATGTAAAAAGGTAGATGCATGCCTTACAGCTTTTAATATTTTTGTGTGAAAAATGATTCTATGTTATCTGTGTTAATGTGATGTGCCTGTCTTTGTGTTCTGTATCTCTTGGAGTACAGGCATTTTAATATCACTTTCGCAGTTCTATAAGTTTTGAAAATCCTGTGGATTTTCTCTAGTGTAGAAGGTGAAACAGAGTAAGATAAGTTCTTTTTTGGTCATGCTTGAGTTGCTCATGGGTGTAGAAAACATAAATAATCCAGGCTTGCAGCTTAATAAATGAAACATGTATCTTCTGTAGGAGAATACAGGTTCACATAAAGGCAGGAATTTTAGAGATGAGATATGAATGGAGGAAAATAAAGTGAGCGGTCTATGTGAAGACTCTGCAGGCACAATTATATCAGAGAATATGATATTAATAGCTAAAATCTTTTCTTACTTTTGGTTTCTATTGTTTTATTCAGTGCGTAGAAACTTGGAGAGCTTAAGATAAAAGGACTTTAACTAACTAGGAGTACCTTGAAAGAGAAATAGAAACACACAAATCTTAGGAGCTGATGTGCATGCGTGACTATTGTCCATGACAAGATCACAAAATACCAATTTAGAGTGGGCTTTTGAAAATGTTGTGTTCCTCTGTTTACTTTGTTTCATAATATACGAAGGACAGGATGATAAATATAATTAAAAGGAAACAAAAATAGAATGAATAAAATACAAGTTTGAGATATTGAGAGCTATAGAGAGAAATGTATTGTTCATAATTTGAAAATACATGGATTGAATAATATTCACTTCACATTTCTTTTGTATGTTTGGTGAAAGTAAAAACATCTTATGCTATGAAATAAAATAGCGTTGATAAGGAAAAATTGTTGCTCTAGGGAAAAGTATCACTGAGTGATTCAGGCTTGGCTTCATCCCATATAGATCCAGGTAACTACCAATGGTTAGGTAGTTTATAGAAAGATTCAGATTCCTTCCTTAATCAATGGAGAAAAATAAACTTTCACATTCATCTCACAAAAGTGTATTTCCTTTCCCATGACAGATTTAGACTAAAGGTATAACAACAGATTAATCAGAACAGTGCTCTGATGAAAAATTGTATGTGCCATGATGATGATTACTAAAGCACTATGAAAACTACAATAAAGACAATGTGAAAGTAAACCCATATAAAATTTACTAGCGCACTATAAAAAGATATTTACTTTATTATTTGCTTTTCGTTAGTTTTATTGAATTATGATCAACAATTTATTACATTTTTGTTCATTTATTTCTGTTAAAATTTTTACAGATGTACCATGAAGTTAAAGATGGAAATGTTCTAACAGTAAATCATGTGAAAGGTGTTCTTCGAAGCGAATACCCACATGCTGATGTTCAGAGTATACTAGATGTTCATTCTGAATACGATGAAGGGAGGAAGGTACGTTGAGAGCAAAGTGGAAAGAAATTCAACAGTACATAATTTATTGCATTTGCTAAGCTGAAAGATTGCTGAATGTTAAAGCAAGTAAATATGGTATCTTTGAGTCAAATTTTAATTCAGCCATCATTCAGTCATTGTCAGAAACGTTGAAAGGATTTCTATGTTAGGGCTCTCACATCCTGGTCCCCATCCCTGGAGGCATTTAAAAGACACGCAGATACGGCGCTCAGGGACATGGTTTAGTGGTGCACCTGGCATCGCTACACTAATGGTTGGACTCAATGATCTTAAAGGTCTTTTCCAATCTAAACGATTCTATGATGATGTTAAATTTTACCATTGCCTGGTGCATTCAGGAGTACAATATTTTTTTTTCTATTAAGCATGTCAAGAGGCCTCTCTTGAACTGCAGAAGTTGTTTAGCTGTGTCTGCTGGGTGACGAGCTGAAGCCTGTCTTTTGGGCAGACCATCATTTCTTTTAACTGTGCTCTCTGGTTATAATTTCCTTTGGAAAGACAGCTATAGATTTTGATTAAAAGGCTGTGGAGAGGACATTTTTATCTATAGTTGATTATGTAGATTTTTTCTGCTAAAATATATATAAAAATACCATTTTCCTTCATGTGTTTTCAGCTGTGTCACCTCTATATCTTGTGTTCCTGACACACACCATTCATTTTATTTCCTTTTAAATTTTTTAATAGAATGTATATTATGTTCCTTTTAAAAAGTGCATCTGGGCATCCAGAAAAAAAAAAAAACCAAAAAAGGTGCTGTTTGCCTTACTCTGCTTGTTTCTCACTGAGTTGCATGGAGGCTTCATATAGAAGAGCAGTTTGAATGTGCCCTGGAAACAGCTGCATATACTTCGGTGGGAGGAAAGCATCACATAGGAAATAATAACGGAAGAAAAATTGACAGGCAACAGGGGGAAGACCCCTGTACAAGCAGGGACAGTAGTGGAGATCAGGAAGGAGACAAGAGTGGGCTGACAGAAGGACGGATGCATAGACACTGCTGTAGATTTTGTAGCCATCCAGAAAGTAACACTGAACGGAAATAAGAGGATGCACTATGGGAAAGGGGAATTACTTACATTTTTGTTTCTATTTATCTCGTGGAATTTTCTCTATTTGAAATAAAAATGAGCTTGTTGTTCCTTCTTCTCAAATCAAGCTTGGCAACTGAAGGTAAAAGTCTTTTGAGGTTTTTGGGGGGCAGGTCTAGGTTGATCCATGTGAAACTATCACTGTCTTAAGGTCGTTCTCCAATGTTATTAATATTTCTTTGTTAGGAATGTTAAGCAAAATAAAGTAATATTTCTCAGCAAGGTGATAAAGCAGAAGTTTAAAACACCGCATAGAGATCTATCATTTCTTTTCTCATTCTATTTGAAAAATGAGTCCCAAGTGTCCCATTCGGTTTCCAAACATTTCCTGTTTTGACCCTGCTACTCATGAGAAGGTGTGACAGTGAAGATTGCTTGGAGATTAGATTTCGTTGTCTCTTGATATTAGTTTCATTTCTTGCTACAGTCAGCCACAGTCTATTTAATTCTGTGATATTTCTGATATGATCAGGCAGGAGCAACCTTTTATAAAAAGACTGGCCTGGGTCCGTTGCCTCAAGCTCTGTTTAATGGCGTGCCCTTTAACAGAGAAGAGATGGATGCTGCAGAGTTAGAGACAGTTATTCTTCAGAGGATTATTGATGCCACTGGCTTCTTCCAGAGGGCAGTCTTCATGGTATGTTTAACATTTCTGAATGAATGCAAGATGAAATATTTGGCAGTGAATTGTTTGAGTCGTGTTTATGTTTATTTTTTTTATAATGAGGTGGCTTGAAATTAATATTATGACTGAAATGACGTTGTTACGTGGTTTTGAAACAGTATATTTAGTTTATACAAGACTGAAGAATCAGCTAAACAGATAGTAATTATATGGAATTTTCCAACCAGAAACTGAGAATGATCTGCTCGTTGCAAAAATGTCTGTGTGACACTTTGAGATACTATTTTTTGACTTGACATTGTCCGTAACTTGGTGTATATAGAAGCTTTAGTCTCACCTGAAAGATGTACAAATATCTTTGTCTTGAAAGTATGAAAATACAGATTTTTTTTCTTTTTATTTTTACTACAGGGTGTGTTAAATGATCACATGAATGCAATGGATTTTCTTATGGATCAACATAATGTAGTTTCCCGTACAAACCCCACTATACTTGCAGCAGAAAGAAGATACATACATTTCAGATCCACATCTGGTAACTACTTTTGTCAAATTGGCTGTTGTTATGATTATCCTTTTTTAAGTCTAACGTGTTCTATTTTACATTTCACAGTGCCATTTGATGTGGAAGACTTCTCTACTTTCTCTTTTTTGGACTCACAAGATAAAAGTGCTGTAATTTCAGACAGCATGAAGTATTTAACAAAAAAGGGTATATTCATTTTCTATATGAGTTATATGTTACATATTTATGTTACATATTTTAATATATGAAGCTTTTTCTATGGAAAAGAAAAAATATATATTCTGATGGATTGTCACTCATACACTTTGTCTTACTAAGACTCACACTTTTTTGTACATTTGAAATATTTTTTCATGTAAAATATTCTTATTGATTATGCAGGCACTTTCCCTTGGAGTTAGAAGAAATTACAGTTACAACAGCAGGGGCATAATACTACAAGGAATTTTGCAGTAATCTGTACCTCGTTAACTTCTAGGAGTTATCACTTAACAAGTAGTCCTTTACATCAATCCGTCAAGGAACAGAAGAATTCTGTTAACAAAGTGCTTTTCTTTCAGTAATTTTTATGTGCTATTAACATAGTTTTCACTTACTCCGTTATCAGAAAGAAACAACATATACTTAGATTTCTTTAGAATAAAATTACTTGAGTCTCTTTGATCCTCTGTCTACACAGACAGGGATGTCCTAGCTAGTTGTCAGATAGATGATGACTGGCTTTCAATCTGCAGGCTCATATCTAAGTTTCAGATCTCTTGTGCAAAACTCCTAACCTTTAAGTTGGAATCTACATTTCAAATCTCTGTCCCCAGTGTGTTTCTCTAGACTGCAGCAACACTTATTAGTAACCTCTTCCTAGAATCTCCCCAGAACCTTGTAAAATCCCCGTCTGTATGTATTACCTTTTCAGGGGGTATATGATACACATGAGAAGACTGGTAGTCTTTGACAGATAATTTTACAAAATTCTTCATGTACCGTTGCTTTTCTATGCAAAGTAAAGAACAGGAGGCTGTAGACCAGGAAACAGAGAAAATTTTCTGCATATACACCTGTATTTTACTTTCTTTGGACTGTATTTGGTATACTCCTGTTTGTGTGGAGCAGTAAGTTTTGTCCTGCCTTTGGCTGAAGGAACCTCTCTGTGCTGCCAGGGGAAGTGAACGGCCTAACTCATGCATTCTTGTAACTACTTAACTTCATTTCTGGCTATGTGACCAGCCCCCATCAAATGTTCACAAGAAACCTCTGATAAAGCAGGTCTGGTTGATTGCAACTAGCTCATTTTCAGGACTGTCTTGTTTCAGTGGTGCAACAATAGATTGGCTCTTTTATTGACTCTCACATATCACCATGATAAGTTACCTCCTAGGAATTTTCAGTTCAGAGGGCAAAAGATTTTTACCTGGCAAGATTAGTCTTATAGTTGAAGTCAGCAGTCAAACATACACGTAAACTTCAAGATCTCAAACAGAATTGATTCATTAGTCATTACTCGTGAGAAGATGCTCCAGAATGTAAAGCAGAATTATTTTTAATTTTCAGGTGAGGATGCATTATACGCTGTTACTATCTGGATTATTGCTGATTTTGATAAGCCATCTGGGAGACGACTGCTTTCTAATGCCTTGAAACACCTGGTGAGCCTGTGCTTTCATTTTGCTCTACTCTCCTGCAGCACTGGCATCTTACAGGCCTGCAAATTATCATGTAGTTCATGGATTCCTGACACAGGAGATAAGCTATGGCGCTGTACATTAAAAGGGTGAATTTCTCCCCCATTACAGACCTTTTTCCACAAGGTAAACTGGCATGTTACCTGGGCCAGGGCCGTTAGGATAATGCCCGTTGATGTGAACTATTACACAGTGTTCTCCTGTATCATACGGCATAGCTGTGGCCATGAAGTGACCGTTTTTCCACGTACTGTTTGTATGCTTCTGAGACAGATTAGAATTTTTTTGGTGTTTTAATATGCTGGGAGGGTCATCCGTATATTGAGTTTGCTTATTTTTAAGTTCTTTGGTATTAATAACAGCATTTCAAGTATACAACTGTCACATGGCTATAAATTTCCAAAAACCCCCTCAGTTCTGAGTAGGTTAGAAGAGTAATTAAACTGAAAATGGGAAAACATCTAGATGTACTAATCAGGAATGAAACAGGAACCACCCCAAGGGAATTATGAAATTGATACATTGCAGGGAGTCTGTGATACCAAATATGTCTTAAGAAGAAGCCTAAAAAACTGCAAAGTGGAATATGCAGTACGAGTCCTTGTTACAGAAAAACATTTTATTTATCTGACTGCTAGATCTGTGACCCAATCTTGACAGGTGTATTTCCTCTGTAGTTTCATTTTTTCCCCCTTTAGTGGGAAAAATATGCCATAGATCCCAACTGAGATGTGAGAACAATCTGGGCCAAGTCCTCCTGTGTTAGTGAGGAGAATCCAGGAAGAACATTAGAAAAAGCCGTTCTGAGTAA
Organism: Apaloderma vittatum; assembly: GCF_000703405.1. NCBI lineage: Eukaryota > Metazoa > Chordata > Aves > Trogoniformes > Trogonidae > Apaloderma > Apaloderma vittatum. The sequence goes on along the minus strand of NW_009713848.1, from coordinate 4,932 downwards.
GTTTTATTGGATCTTTTGTGAAATAGCAGTTTAACTGGTTATCTTCATTGGGATTCATAGATTTGATTTAGATAAACTTTATGTACTGCTTGGCCCAGTGATTTCTGAGTTACATTAAAAAAAAAAACCCACACACTTTTTGTCTTGTTGTCAAGTCCACTGATTTGTGTGGAAATTCTCTATTCCTTTGCAGTCCCTTTTGTCTGTCAGGTTAGATCTAGCAGAATTTCTGATAGGTGCAGAAATGGCACGGGCACCTCGTGTGCTGACTTGTCATCAGCATTTGAAGATAAGTGTGCAAGAATCTGGGAGGGGAAGTGGCCGAAGGGAGCTCACTTTTAACTCTTCCAGCTCATATACAGTGTTTTGAAAACTGACATTGTATTTTTACTTCATTTGAGAAAAATAAAAAGATGTTTTAGCTGGAAGAGACCTCTGGAAGTGATCTAGCTCAGCCTCCCTCTCAAAGTGGGATTACTGCCATTGTTAGAACAGGCCAGCTCTCAGTTTGTCTGAAGGAGTCCTGAAAAGCTCCAAGAGGGTGACTCCGTCCCCTCCCTTGACAATTTGCTCTGGTGTTGCACTGCCTTCCTGGTGTATATTTTTCCTGCCAGGACATAATTTGTGATCATTACCCTTTTTTACGCTATTTGCTGCTACCAAGAAGAATTTGGCCCGGTCATGTTTTTCACTCCCGTTTCAGTAGCTGTTGGTTGCTATTAGGGTTCTCTGTAGCCTCCTCCTTGCCAGACCAAGAGAGCCCAACTTCTTCAGTGCCTCCTCACAGGCTCTGACCATCTCAGTAGCCCTTTGCTGAAGCCTCTCCAGCATCTCAGCATCCTTACTGCACTGTGGGGACCAAAACCAGGCACAGCAGTCCCAGTGCAGCCTCAAGAGCAGCAAGTAGTGAAGAATTAGAAGTTAACTCTTGCTTGGCTTGTCATGTGTCTCCTACTCTAGCCAAGTATAGCACCATCCTCTTCTCAGTGGTGCCCAGTGACAGGACAAGGGGCAATGGTCACAAACTGGAAAACAGGAGGTTCAACTTAAATATAAGGAAATTCTTCTTTACTGTGAAGGTGACAGAGCGCTGGCACAGGCTGCCCAGAGAGGTTGTGTAGTCTCTTTTTCTGGAGACTTTCAAACCCCGCCTGGACGTGTTCCTGTGTGGCTGCCCTAGGGGATCCTGCTCTGGCAGGGGGTTGGACTAGATGATCTGTAGAGGTCCCTTCCAACCCCGACCATCCCGTGATTCTGTAATTCTGTTTCCTTTTCCAGCGAGAGCACGCTTCTCAGGAACATTTTGAAGTACACATTTTCAAGCTTTTCAAAGAAGTATTTTAGCAGAACTTTCCTCAAGGGCTGTAGTTTAAAGTTTGCTGTTTAAATATGTTGAAAACTAGTGTTTTCATTCCTTATTTTCATATTCTTTCCTGCAATAGTTTATTTACCTTTTCTTTGATAAGCGATACTTATTTGATCCTACCTGAGAATCATCACTCTCCCTAGTAAAACATAAGTAGCATAAGTGGCATCATTGCTTTTAGCAAGTGAAACATTTGCCTGCTGATTAAAGTGATAAGTGGATAAATTTACTTGTATTTATTTTATGCTTAGTATGATAGTTTTTGAAGAATAGAAAAGCATCTACAAAACCAATTCTGAAGTCTAAATGAACACTTGTATATTTCCTTTCTTAAAAATACACTTCTACAATATTCTGAAAAGGCAATCACTCTATATAAAAAACTCCTTCCATTTAAAATAAGCATTACAGAATAAGTAAATCCTTACTAATAACATTTTTACTTCTAGTTCTGAATTAAGCACCGATGTATGTTTTCTAAAGACAAATAGCTGCAAAAAAAATAAATACTTCAGGGCATTTCACAGAGTTGTAATTGATACGAATACCTCACGTGACAGCAGATGGAACTGTAAAATTGTGCATTATTCTGTATTTTTCCTTGCAGAAAACAAGCAGTCATACACGAATTGGGATTTTGAACAATCCTTCATCAAAAATAGAGGAAGATAACACCGCTGTTGCGAGAGGAATTTTGGCTGCTTTTCTAACCCAAAACAACAGCAACTTAAAAAGCTTCCTAAGTAAACTCAGTAAGGAAGAGACAGCAAAATCCCTTGCTGCTGGAGCTAAAATCACGCAATTCCTCATCCCAGTGAGTGCAAACTAAGTTACACTACTTTCTTTTGCATTTTATGTATATCTTATTGTAGGGAGTTGAGAGTAACAGTGTTTGACCAAACACTGTGAAATTCTTAACTCCTATACAGTTTTTGCTCAAGCAGATTTTGATTTTTAACAACTTTTATGTGATGGAAAAATACAAAATTTCTTTGAAGTAAAGGAAGAAAACATGAGAGTACTTCAAAATACAGAGTACAAGTATAGGATTATTGAGACCAAAATGAAACTATTTTAAATTTTTGATGTTTTACATTTTTTTTAGCTCTCTTAATTAAAGTTACAGTATTAATATTTGTCAAGAATTAAGACTTTGGAGTAACTGTTTTTACTTTGCAGATGTGTTTGTGAGCAGTAATAGGCACAGGCTGTAGTGGTTGAGGTTAATGAGGATTGTTTACTTAAGGTGTGTTTCTACATGAATTCATTACTTTGAAATACAAATGTTGCTGATTTTGAAGTTCACATATAGAGTGGAGCTTGATTATCAAGTAACAGCTGCAAGCTATGTTCTTGTTTCAGAAGGAGCTGGAAATTGTAGTATTTTTAAATAGGAAGACTTGGAAGACGAAGAGAACTCTCTGGCACCATATCGGAAAATTAATTAGCTGGTTTGGGTCATGCTCCTATTTCATTGTCTAATAGATTTCGAAAGTCATAAGGAGAGCTAATTAAGCAGTGTATGCATGTTACTAATTTACTTGGTTATATTAATTGTATCTGAATGAATCTATTTGCTTGGTCTGTATATTTCTAATGAAGAAATACTCATTGGTAGAGATTAAAACAGCAGGGTAATTCTGTCAAGTGAGGCACAGTGCTGCTGTGAGCATGCCAATGTTCCAGCATTTTTTTTCCCACTTTGAAGAATGACTTATTCTGTGTCTTACTGAACAACATTAGCTTCCCCAAAAACACATTTAATCTGTATCCAGTCACCATGTTAAAATGACTATCAGGTTTTTAGAGAATTAAGAATTTATTTCTTTTATATCTTTTTCCTAGAAGTGAGAATACAGTTCAGTTGATACCAGAGACTGTTTTTTTTCAGATCTAGCTGTGTGCTGGATCGTAGAAAAAGTGCTTGACTTTGGGTTGAGCTTCCCTCTCACAGTTATTCACAGTTGCCTGAGGGTAAACCTGCACACGAGCTGGTTGGGAGACCATGGCTCCACACCGACAGTCGTGGACTGATACCAAAGCTGAGGTAGTTCACATTTCCTTTGGATTCCTGCTTACCACATAACCTGAAGAAAACCTGTGATTACATCAGCTGTTACAAAATACACTTTTCTGAATCATTCCAACTTCTCATGCTTTGCCTTCGCTTTAGGGAATGGACGGTGATACTTTTGAGAAGAAGTACAACACTTTAGGACTGGATTTGATTAAAACCCACCAGATGTTCTGCCAGGAGGTTCTTAAGCTGCTTCCTGGGCAAACGGGTGTTATGTGCAATGGCAGGGTAAGCAAGAAATTAAGTTGTTGCTCAATCTTATTGTTAGGGGTTTTTTTGCTTCATGGAACTTTAATTCCAAGCTAAAGAAGTTGCATTATATTGCTTTTCCTCTTATTTAGCTTGTTATTAGACAGCAATGTTTGCCTTGGTTTTTATTTTATTTTTCTCTGTTAGCTCCATTCCACTGATGCTACTATGTGTGCGTGACGTTCCCACAGCTAGTTAAGAGTTAATCTGAAAAAAATTCTCTGAATAGGTTAATATTTTATGCATTATTAATGATACTTGAGAATAAATTTTTTATCCTGAAATTACCTCTATGATTTACACATTTAAGATAGGATAAACTGCTGCAGGTATAATAAAAAATAAATTACATTGACTAGGGTAGTATTTCAAGCTCTAAACTCCCATTTTTATAAATACTAAATTGTTCTATAGTCTTAATTTTCAAATAAAAGTCTAGTAGTTCTGTTGTTTCAGTTTCTTGTATGTATATTCTGAAGCCAATAGCCTTAATTACAGTGTGGCTATAGATGAACTGTGATTAAGAAATGCAATATTGGGTTCAATATTTACTACTTGTTAATAACGACAGTCAATACCTTACATTATAAATACAATTTATTCAAACTACTCTTTGAGTTAACTCTTTTCTATTTTCTATTTATTGCTCCATGATTAAAAAGAAGAGGAGATACTATGTAGGCATTTCATTATGGGGAACTCTTTCAATTCTGTTATTACTTAATTTTGTGCATCCTAAATGGCTTCTAAGATACAATTAAAACAGAAAACAATTTTGCTGATGAAGCACGAAAGAATTGTGTTGGGTTTTTTATGTGAACCCCTATACCTGCGTATGCAATGTTATATTATAAATGCTTATTATTATTTTCTATGCCTAAAAAAGCTCAAATAACATCATAGTTTAAGTCTAGAGAAAATAGATTTTTTTAAAAAATACTTGATTAAATTTGATAATTCTATCTTTTTGAAAGTGTGTTTTCACTTTAAAAGATTATTTTTTAAAGTCATGGAGTATCCTTCATTTCTATCCTTACTATTTCAGCGCTAAAGCTTTGGTTTTATGAGCAAGTTTGGTTTTTTTAATCGTGACTTCTACAAAAGTAATGTGGTATTTCATAACCACACTTTGAATTTATCTCTCATGCATCATTAATATTAATAAAAATATGTAAAAGTGGAATTTTGTTAGATAACCTCTCATTTCTATTTAATATATTCATCAGTGACCTGGATGAGG
>NW_009713847.1:0-4985 GCF_000703405.1 Apaloderma vittatum | reverse complement strand
AAACCGGCGCGTGTGGCCCGGGCGTTATTTGCAGAATCGGGTCCAGGAATTTCGGAGGGAATAAAGGAAGGGGTGAAACTGCCCGTGAAGTACCTGCCTGCTCAGCTGGGCCGTCCGTGTCCCGTCCCTCCCCCCCGCCCCGAAAGGTATGCGTGTGTGTAACTTGTGCCAGGTCGCCAAATTTTATTTGCTTAAAAATGACTTCTTCATCAACTAAGCATCTCTGGTACATGCATTTAAATATCTGATACTCTCCCACCTCTGTCGGATCCCTACCTGTACAGAAGTGCAATATCTTTTTTTTGTCCCAAACAGTGTGTTAAATCAAACCAGAGCACACGTGTACTTTATCGTGTTTCACTTGAGACCCAAACAACTCTGCAATCAAAAGTTCAGAGGTTGGTTGTAAAAGGAGCTAAAGGCTGACATAGCTAAGTTGTCATTTCTGAGGATGGGACTGACGGTCTGGGCACTGCAGTGCAGTGAGGAACTTTCTCATAAGCACATCCCTACTTTTACAACCTGATTTTCTGCTGCATTTTTTTCAGACCTGCCCATGCCAGCTCTCTGAGTCTGTCGGGTGGACTTAACAGCATTAGCAGCAGTGGCTTAGTCAAACTTTCACCTGTGTTACTGCAGTTTGCCTGCTAAAGCCATCTGTCAGATTTTTTTTCTATCCAGCATTCTGGTGTTCCTCGAGTCTGCTATGCCATTTTGTAACCCTTCAGATGTGATACCAAATCAGGGATATTTCATATGCTTTATGCATCATTTGAACTTCAGCTGTTAGGAACAATTTTTTTTTCCATAATTACATACAGCAGAATCCAACACTGAACATATTCAAAAGGCTGAATGCTATTGTAGTCACTATACTGCAAGCCTTAAAACGGCTTTGCTGTATGCTGCAGTTCCATTATTATTCTACAGTAGCTGATACCTCTGGCACCCTGTATTAAGCTGCTAACAGCAATCCTGCAAGTCACTGTCAACTCCAAGGGTATTTTCAGCTAATTCTCGTAACACTTGTAAGAAAGGTCAATAGGCAGCTTCGGAATACAGCTACAGACCAGAAAGCTAAAAGTGGAAGAGATGACACTTTGGGATTATTGAAAACTTCTATTAGGCAAATATTTTTGTTGATTACTTTGTGATTTCTGTGTGTGGGTTTCTTTGCCTTTTGTTGTACTTGGATGTTTTCTTTCTTTTCTTGGGTTTGCTTGTTCAAAAGCATTCATGAAGTATTAAAGGGAGTAGGTTGGACATAGAGGCTTATTTTAATTATGAGGGGGCAAAAGAATAATAATTTTCCTTCCCTGTCTTTTTTTTTCTTAAGAAGGTGTTGGCAGCATGTTATGTGATGGAGGTGAGAGCTGTGATGGATATAGGGCTGCTCTGTAAACCTTTATTCTCTGTGTTTCATCACTATGAAGGATGTGTAATACTGTGTTAGTATGTTGTTTCAGTGTAATAGCAGATTTAAATAAACAAAGAAAAGGAGGAAACAAACACTGGAGGAGATTGGCCTCATCAAATATTTCTGAGATTGTCAAAAAGGACATTAAGTCTAGACAAAGCTAACTCTGTGTATCAGGACCAAATGTGTTAGCTAAGACAAGGAGCATCTATGGATTATCCTTCAATGTGGCTAAAGCCAGGAGTGTGTGTAAAAAGGGAAGAAAACTGAAAGCATGCCTGTCCCTCTACCAGAGGTTAGGGGGCCTGGGGATGAAGGCATTTACTAGATCACTGTATGTACTATGGCAGGATAAAGCTAATACTGAACTCTGTTTTCTTATAATCTGCTTTAATTATCATTCAACAATATTTTAAGAAAGTTATTTGGAGATGCCAAAATCACATTTACTGCTGGTCATACCTCCTGGAGTTGTGCCTGGCTCGATCTCTTGAACAAGCGCAGTCGCTATGCAGGGTACTGCAGGGCAGTACTGAGTGCCAGGGCCCTGCATGCACTTAAAAGCCTTATGTGCCCTCACCTGGGGCTCCCCCCCTGGGCTGGGGCACCCTCTTCTGGCCTGAGCTGAGTTGTAGGACAGCCTCAGCCCAGCCACGTCCCTGACTTGGTGACCAGCTTGACTTGAGGCCTGACTTGCCACTTGGCTTTTGCTCGATGGTGAAACCATTCCTGCCCCTGGGCCTGCTCTGCTTGCCTTGCTCGGACACAGTCGGATGGTGTCCTGCTGTGTGGCACTGTCATCCCTGGCTCCAGGCTCACCTTCCCTCACAGAGGGAGGCCCGGTCCTGTTGCTCTCTAACGCAGAAAGTCACGGCGTGGGTGCCTGGTGTGTGCCTGGGTCCTTCTCACCTCCTCTTTGAGTACAGGGCTGGGAAAAGAAGGGTGCTGAATTCAAAATAATGCAAACTCCTGAAGTGGAAATACAAAGCAAACATATATGCCAAACTGGCTTGAAGTTACAGGAAAAGAGATGAAATGAAGGAGAGCGATTAAGTTAAATACAGAGTAGAAGCACGGAGAGGAGTGAGTGTAGGTGTAGAAGCCAATTAGTGCTGGGGTTTGGGATGTAACTGCGGAAATGTTCAGTGGGAACATTTCACAAGGAAATTTCTGCTTGTGTTATGTATATGCAGAAGCAGATGGGATCAGACAGTCATGATCAACTTTTCCTATGCTTTTTAAAGTCAAAGAATTTAAAAAATCTAATGGGTTCATGAGGTGGGAGGGATGAAACAGAAATAGTAGCACAGAAGGTTTTATATATAATCGTATGTAAGTACATCTAAAGGATTGAGATGCGGGTTAATATGCAGAAAAGGAGAGAACAGACCTGCTTACCATTAGTGGGATCTCCACATGAGAACAATCAAGTGATGGTTCACTCTGGCTGCCGGCATTCTCGTGCCTCTTCTCTAACAGGACCGTTGATGCACCAGCTGCCTGAAGAGCCTAGGGAGAGGGCTGTGCCTGTGGAAGATGGAGCTGCCTGCAACTGACAGTGGGCATCCAGGGACCAAGGTGTCCACAATGGTTTGGACAAGTGAAGAGGAAGAAGGTACAGTAATGCTGTGTATGTGAATGCTGATGGCCAGATTTTTTTTTTTAAATATCTTTTTGTCCTTTAGTGTAGAATATCTATGTCCCTTTTAGTTTTATCTTAATGGATATGCTCTTAGTTTAAAAAATGGACTCATGGCCTGGGATTATAGAGCAGAAAGAACTAGAGACCCTCATGTTTGTTTGCTGCACAAATGGGTGCATCCTGCCACTATTGGTGCGTGTTAGTTTCTCAGGCCCCTTTGCAGCAACTTGGCTTGCCTTAAAGCTCCTGGAAACCTGCAGAGCCAAATGCTGTTTCCTTCACACATGCCTGTTATCCATCCAAGACACCCCAGATATCACTTAGGAAGGCTCACACTTAGGTTGTTGTTGTGCTCTGAATAGTCACACCAAGACTGTAGCCAAGAGGTAGCCAGTGGGAACATTCAGTCCAGATGTGTCTGGGCAAGCCTGCGAGTTCCTAGGAGATAAAGGTGGGCTATTTCTCTGTGCTCCATGACAAGCTTAACCCTAACGAAAGCTCAGGTCCTGGTAAGCAGTGTCAGTTTGTATGTAAATGGTTTATCTTGTGTTTCTGGTCTCCCAAGGGGGTAAGTATCCCTGGAATGCTTTTAAACATGGGCCAGCTAGTTTCTTGCCAACAACCTCTCAATGTGAGAGCAATGCAGTTTGCTTGCATCTGACAACAGAAAACATCTTCTGCATTTAAAACAATGAAGTATTTTTGTGTGTGTATTTTTACAATGTCTGTCTGTTCTCTGCACTTGCCGCCCTTTGGGAATTCCTCTGAGTCCATGTCTTCTTTCCTTCTCTCCCAGCCCACTGGATGTAACAGGGAAGCCTTTTATATTCTGGGGCAGGCTGGGAGTCTCTCACGGACTGGAGAGTGGTTGCCAGATCATGCTTAGGAGAAGTTAGATGGAGAATGCATAATGAAGTAATGCATCTGTCTCCAGGATTAAAAGAACCCAGGTGGGAAAGATCTGGGAATTCTGTGGATGGGACCTGGTATATGCATTGGGCAATTGCCAGATTTGCCCTTGACTGACTACTAGCCAGAAAAGCAGATTCCCACCTTCACCTCATTTTTTCACCTGAACTAGCCATGATGAGATGGGAGCATATGTGTTGTGTGGAGCTGAAACAGGCTCATCCCTCCGAGGATGGCTTTTCACACAGAAGACAATGCTATCTGTGTCTCCCATGGTGGGAGGTTCCGCTGTGTGTGTCCTGGTATCAGGAATGCTTTTAAGAAACAATATAATATTTGAAATTGTATCTGCTGGATGATACCTTATTTTCTCTCATGTTTATATACTGTACTATTGATAGGACCTACCTATTCAGAGTTATGCATCACTGTTCTTGTGTTTCAGAAGCAAAGACCTGCAAACCATGCTGTCAGCTACCAAGCAGATGACCCACCTGCACCCTTGCACCTGGCTGAGGGAGGCAGGATGCTAAAATTGCAGTCCTGGGCATCGGAAAGCTCATTCACAGGAACCAGGAGGAGGCACAAATGCAAACGTCACAGCACGTACAGTGGGTTTCTGCAATAGCCTGCTGCAATGGCAGATTTTTCTTTCCCTTAAAACGAATAGGAACAAACACAAGTAACAGGTGGCAAATGAATATTGGTGGCAAAGTCAATCATTAAGGAGCTTAGTTGTATGCAGGACCGCCACAGCACCGCAGGAAGTTAATTCTGTGGTTTTCTCTGCTAGTTAAGGGCTGTGGGGTGAACCAGAGGAGATACTTTTCCCCAAAGATTGCTGCTAAATCGTGTGCCTGCACTGGGACACAGTAAAGGCCGTATCGGGAGCATCGGTTTGGTATTTGTCAAATCCTGAGCTGCCGATTCTACATCCCTGGACACTTTTTAAAAGTAATTTTTATCTGTAGCTTTGTCCTGTGGCAGCGCGGCACTAGGAGACGCCGTTGTGGATCA
>NW_009713846.1:2030-2295 GCF_000703405.1 Apaloderma vittatum | reverse complement strand
GGGGGGGACCCTTTTCCTGCCGAGAAACGAACCTCTCGCAGAGCAGAGCAATCTGACCGCCCCCCCTCTGCACCCCCCAGCTCTGAGTCAGTTATTTGTCTCGGGCAGATGATGGATTTTCACCCTAAAAACGGCAGCGGATCGCTTAGCAATTGCCAGGCTGTGGGTGGTTGTTATTATTTTTCCCCCCCTCTCGTGCCGCGGGCGCACCGGCACCGCACGTGCCTCTCCGGGGACGGGCGGGGGCAGCAGCTGCAGGGTTGGG
>NW_009713846.1:1645-1872 GCF_000703405.1 Apaloderma vittatum | reverse complement strand
CGTGTGTTTTCTCTCTGGGCATATAGACCGGTGCCTGTGTGTTATACACGTATTTACGTGGTGGTCGAGGTGTGATTTGGGGCGGGCTGTGTGTATGGAAGACGGAGGGTGCCCAGCTGAGCTTTGCACCATGAGGGGAGCTTGCTGCTCCCTTCCCAAAATAGTGTTTTTTTCCGAGCGCGATAGAGACCGACCCCGCTTGGGAGGCGGCCGGCCCCAAAAGGGCT
>NW_009713846.1:1263-1624 GCF_000703405.1 Apaloderma vittatum | reverse complement strand
GGTAGATAAACGACAGTTGAAGGCATGTTCTTGGAAACATCTTGGCTTTTAGAGCCAGGACCGGCAGCTGAACGCGTTCGGTTTACGCCGGGAGACTTGGCCTCTGCTCCTGCGACACCAAAGGCTGGTTGTTCCCAGGGTTTTGCTCAGGTCGGGTTATTTTTGCAGCTTGCTTTGTGCAGCCGAAATAGATGTGTGTGTTAAAATTTTCCCCAATTATTTTATTTATTATTGCTGCCCCCACACCTTCCTGTGGCCTCTCGGGTACCTGATGCCTGTCCCCGGGGTGGGATGCGATGACACAGGGCGATGTCAGCGTGGGTGACGTGCCCCCTCCCCGCCTTCCATTGCAGGTGGGATT
>NW_009713846.1:955-1210 GCF_000703405.1 Apaloderma vittatum | reverse complement strand
GGAAGGACGTCTGCGCCGTTCCCCTCCCCAACCTCAACCTCCGAGTCATCGGCGTCACCACCCTGCCAGAAGGTAAGGTGTCCCCCCTGCTTTGTCCCCGTGATGATTGCTGGGCTGGTTCCCAGATCCTGCCCAGGTTGGGGGAGTTGCTACACCCAGACCTTCCCCTGTGTGCCCATGGCGGGGTCTGCCTCATGCTGGAGCCCCGTGGGGAGCACAAACCAGATGTTCTGTGGGGTGGGGGACAACTGGCAG
>NW_009713846.1:460-880 GCF_000703405.1 Apaloderma vittatum | reverse complement strand
CGGAGCCCCCCCAGGGATGGTTTTTATTGCTGAGGTGATTCCTGCCTTGTGGGAACTCAATGGGTGAGCGTCCCCGAACACAAGCCTCATCCATCCCCTGGGGTGAGACAGGCTGAGGGTGTGTGTGACAGCGGAGCCCCCCCAGGGATGGTTTTTATTGCTGAGGTGATTCCTGCCTTGTGGGAACTCAATGGGTGAGCGTCCCCGAACACAAGCCTCATCCATCCCCTGGGGTGAGACAGGCTGAGGGTGTGTGTGACAGGCTCACGGGGCTGTCCCTGTCCCACGGGGCTTTGGGGACAGATCCTACAGCCAGTAGCAATGAGGGTGACGTTTGGTCCTGGCTGTACCTCTGCCGGTGCCCGTCCCTGCGGCGCCGCGTCGGAGAGCTTTTCCCGACGGGGAAGGAATCCGTGGTTC
>NW_009713846.1:0-377 GCF_000703405.1 Apaloderma vittatum | reverse complement strand
AACAGAGCCCAGACATGCCGGTATTTTTAGCACTCGCTCTGTCTGCTCTTTGCCTGCGCCGAGGGTCTGCCGAAAGAAGAGGCTGGAGCCAAAGTGGGGGGCGACTTTCTGTCTCTCTCCAGGCTTAATTCTCTCATGGAAAAGGAGAATAATGCCCTGAATGCCAGCAGAGCGGGTTTCTCCATCCCCTGCAGCCCCACATCCCTCGGTTGGGAGGTTTAAACCCTTTCCTCCCCAAAGGGCGTTGATCCGCTGCTGTTCCTTGCAGGTTCAGATGAGCCCGGGAGGTGAAGAGAGGCCGTGGGTTTGGGGAGCGGAGCCCACGGGCCGGTGGGGACGGGGACAGAGTTTGCTGAGGGAGGTGCCAGGCTCTGGCC
>NW_009713845.1:679-1214 GCF_000703405.1 Apaloderma vittatum | reverse complement strand
ATCCCTGCCTGGGGGTTTCCAAGCCCGGCCACGGGAGAAACACGCAAATAGTCAGATCCTGCTCCCGACAGCACCTCGTGTTTACAGGAGCCCAGATCCCCACCAGGGCAGCACCTCCTGCCCCAGCACTAACCGCAGGCCCAGAGCAACGTTATGCGTCACCGCGACGCTTCCTGGACGCTGAGCAACAACCTCGAGGGGACAGGAAGCCTCGTGGCGGGTGGTGGGGGGTGGCCCCAGCAGGGGGCTGCGACGGAGCCGGTTCCCTCTGCCACCGGTAGCTCTTCTGTCAGCGGAGGGCAAGACCCCTCCTAGGGGCAGGGGGCTCCAGGGGTGCTGAGGGCCAGCAGAGGTGATGAGACAGGTCCTCGGGCAGCAGCACTTTTCCAGCAGCCCTGGGTGACAGAAACACGAGCCAAATGATGCTGGTGGGGAAGTCAGTCCCAGGAGAACCTGCACTGCCCTGGGAAGAGTCTGTCATCTGCAGGGACAGTCCTCACACCCCCACCACAGGGGCGCACAGCAGGGCTGAGAC
>NW_009713845.1:348-635 GCF_000703405.1 Apaloderma vittatum | reverse complement strand
CAGGGCAACGGGGCTTCTGCTTTTCCTGCTCTCCAGGCTTCCATTACGAATCCAACAATGAGACGGACAAGCGGGAGTTCGAGAAGGCTGTGGAGGCCATCGCGGTGTCCTTCAGCAGCACGTAAGGGACTTCTGGCTGGCTGACCCCCAGAGAGGTCCCCTGATGGACCCCATCGCCCCCAATAGCCAGGACACATCTCCAGCCCTCGCCCACGCGTGGCCCGACTTGGGGCAGCTGGTTTGGGGACCCCACAGCAAGGACAGAGTCACTCCACCACTGAGGAGGG
>NW_009713845.1:0-259 GCF_000703405.1 Apaloderma vittatum | reverse complement strand
TTGGCCCTCGCCCCGTCCCACGGTTTTGGGTGCTGCCGGGTGACAGCCCGTCCTCCCTGTGCTGAGCCCAGCTCGTTTCTCTCATCACAGTGTGTCTGAGTTCCTCATGGGGGAGGTGGACAGCAGCACCATCCTCTCCATCCCACCCAGCGACCAGAACCAGGTGGGTGACGCCCGGTCCCATCGCACGGGTCTTGGGACGCGCCGGGGTGCTCAGACTCAGCTCAGGAAGCTGCTGAGCCCCAGCACAGGCATGGGA
>NW_009713844.1:0-19174 GCF_000703405.1 Apaloderma vittatum | reverse complement strand
TTAGGGAAATAAACAAAAGCAAAAAGGTGACCTATCTTTCTAGCAACTGAGAATTACCAAAGTCACCTTAGAATCAGTCTAAACAGCCTGAACCACTCTTGTGGAGAACTTAATCAAGTGGAAGTGTTAGTGTCCTCTAAAACCAAAAATAAGACATCAGCCAAATCATTAGTCTTCTCAAACCACAGCGACACAACTGTAAACAGGCCACATATTTTTGTAAAGTTATTATGTGATTCTCAACGTTTGACTTGTCGCTGACTTCCCTTTAATTCCATTGTCTGTGGAAAACATTTTCTTTAAATTTAATGGTAAAATGAGGTTTTGAACAACGAAGAGTAGTGAAGAGATATGGGAGAAAGTAATATGGAGCCAGGGCAATAACTGAAGAATCTCCAAGTTTTTTTCCTTGCTGATTATACCTCCGTCTTCTGTGTTGATAAAAATAAGCAAAGTCCCTCTCCAGTGTGGTAGTACCGTGATTCTTATAAGACACAGTACAGCAGCTGTCACCCTCATTAAATTAAAGATAGTAACAAAATGTAATGGATCTTAATTTGTACAGTGATGAGCTCTGAATAGACTGCTAATTGTCCTGCTTGATGTTGATTTTATGTTTCTCCTGTGATTCTTCATTCCTTCCTTAATCTTGTGACAGACATGAAGCACAGGAGACCAGGGAACTGCTACCCTAGGACATGGTGAGACAAGCCTGACTTGGTTTATTTTATATTTTATAGAAAGTACTCTCTGAAGGAAGAGAGACATCTTTGTTTTCACAACCATGCCACATTTACTCCTCTACAGTGCAAATTCCTTTTGCCTGCAGTAATATGTATTACACCCCAAAGTATTGCTTGCATGAACAGGGATATGTTTTGTTGCTATTGCACATTACAAGTTAGACAGGTAAGTGATCAATTTAAGTGATCGACTTAATATAATGAGACTATGAGCATCTTGGGTTTGAATGAGGTGGAAAAAAATAGCTGTGGAAAATACACGTAAAGACTGGCAGGTAAACAGGTCTTCCTGGATGAAACATATATTCTTTCAAAGGTAATAGATATTATTAAAAATGTGCTGGGTTAAACGTGAAATCCTAAGCTAATTCCTACCAGTTTTATTGAGGTGAGGATTTTATCACCATGACGCCTGCCTCAAAAATGGTCAAGCTACATGCACATTATGTATTCATCAACGAGCAGAAGATGCAGAAGGAAAGGGAAAAGACAAACAGTGACTATTAAGTTGTAGGAATAAACTTCCATGTGCAATATGGAAATGATATAGTCAGGATTCAAAGAATAGCAGGAGTACTCAGCTGTTAGAAGTCCTCATGTAAAACTTAGAAAATGTCATACACCCTTTGCCACACTGACTTGCGGCCATCTCTAAGTATATGATGACAATCACACTGAGCACATCTATGCACAGAACAGATAATAGCAAAGGGATGAATGGCTGAGCCCTTTCAAAGTAGAAAAAAATCCTCAAGCTTAAGTGGCACAGGTGCACCAGATAAGACAATAACTGATTTTAGGTACTTTTGTCTTTCCAAAGCACCTGGACATAGCAATGCTTAGAACTGTGGTACTCAATTTTTAAGCATCATGGAACTGCAACAAATCACATGCTGTTCTTTTCCTTCCTTAACAAGTGGTAATTACAAATTTATAGGAAGGATTAACAAATCTCCTCACACGGACCAGACCATAAAAAAAGGAAAATAGACACCTTTACCCTAAATCCTTCTAGCAGTGCAATTCATGTCTTGCTTTTACAATACATAAAAAAGTGGCCACTCCTACCTCCCACTTGAAATACACAACATTACCTGTGAATTATGCTTTGAAATAGTTCAAACCAAAAAGCATGGAAGTATTCTCATTTGAGGTATGGCTGGCACGTGGTCTAACTGCTCAAATTCTACCAAGTCCAGCTTGATGGGACCTCTCTATCTGCTACGCAACACAAAACTCTGCAGTTGACGCTGTTGCGGTTCACAAGGGAATAACGGCTTCTGTGAGTCTAAACCTACAAGTACACGCTACAGTCCTACTGTAGGACAGCAAGGTGGGTTCCAGTTCCTGCCTCAGTGCAGGCTTTTGTTTCACTGAACAAGGATCTATATAACCCTCCATCCACAAACAGTAATAGATATCCAGTATGTGAACAACAAATTACACTATCAAGAGATGAAGAGCTTCAAACTGAAAAAAATTCATGTCACAGAACATTTGAAACTTTGCAGTCAGGAACTTTCCCTAAGAAAGGGAATGGAATTCTGTTCTCCAGTATTGCAGCAAGTGGTCTAACTGCTGCTTGCTGGCAACTTCCCAGAGAAGCACGAGTTGTAAATTACAGTCAAAAAATGCTGCCATAGTCCGGAGCTAGGCAACCCTACAAGGTAAGGATTGTAAAAAGGACAAAGAACAGAAGTAAAACCATGAGTCATTTAATCAGAAGTTTCTACAGCAGGCCATATTCATGAGCAGGGGAATCCTCTTCACACATCAATACAGGATACCTACATGTCCAAATTGAGGTAGTGAATTCTAGAAGGCAGCAAGTTTAAGATTATGTTGCTAATACATTATTAACATGTTAAGAACTGTGACAACTCAATCTTTGCATCAACTTGAATGAACAGAAGATGGGTTTGTGTTTGGTTTTTTCACTATTTTAGAAATTCCCAGTCATTATTAAGTAAGCTAGAATGAGCTTCATGATGTTTTCCTCAAAGGGTGCAGTAATATCAGAAAGTATGTATGTGTTTTTATCAATAACCAAAGGTTTGGAGTTCAGAAAGTTTGGACTGCACATCCCTGATTTACCTATAATAAGTGAAGTAATGCATTAGGCACAAGAAACGCAGTGTTGGATAGAAATGACAACATTGTGCGAGATCAGAATGAATGTACCTGTAAATATGTTGTATAACCTAGGAATCACAAAGAGTATAACTTGCCATCTCTGGCTCCAAATCAAGATCATCTGGTTTTCAACTATTTGTCAAGATACAAGAAAATATATGAGTTCATCTGAAATCAGATAAAACCAGATTTTTCTAATCAAGTCATTGCATCAGTCTTGTATAAAGCATTAAGAGCCTTTCTCTCACTGTGAACAAGCCATTGTTCCAACAACCTTTTTAGACATGTTGAGAAGCATTTTTTAAATAGCAAGGACATTTTAATTGTGGGTGACATGAATCAACTATCTGAAAGAACAGCTGCATCTTCAGATGACATGAAGTGTGATCTGGATGTAAAGTATAATAAAAGAATGTTTTCTCCATTTACTATTTTTGTGCAAGTTCTACCTCAGAAAATTCATTTTAACTGTTCACAAAAGAGCTAGAAAATAAAATAAGGTGGTAGGGAGGAAACTTTCATATGCATCTAAAGCCTATGTTAATCTGTTTCAAAGATTAACTTTAAAAAATTGTTTTCTGTTCATGAACCACACTGCTTCACTGAAGCCAGGGACGAGAGAACTCAATGTCAAATAACTGATTTCATGAGTCTAAAAACTAAGCCTGCTCGTTTTATGCTTTATAATTGGAAACAAACATCAGAGTCCAAACAGCCATGAAATTTGGCCTTTGCAGTTTCGGCATACTCTAATTATTCTTGTAGGACTATTCCTCATGTCGTATATAAAAAAATTCAAGTAAAGGAGGAGGTCTCAATAATTTAGATAGAAAATATACTACAAAGCATGCCTCAACCACAAGAACTGACATCCAGCCTCTGTCACGCTGTCATCAATTGTCACCAGCGTTTGGTACTTCAGGTACCACAACAAAAGCAAAACAAGAATTTAGCATATGCATTCTGACTAATATTTTGTACTCTGTATATTCTCTGTTGTTCTAGCTACTGCAGACACCATTCTCTCCTAGGCAGAGAAGTGATATGAGGCCATCACCTCAGAACTTTGACAAGTTCCAAAGACGAAAAAGCTGACAGGATCTTCTAAATTTATTCTTGCATGGACTACAGTACAATTCATAAAATAGCAAGAGAGCTTCAAATCTGAAAACTCAGCACTTGCAATTCAGTCTAGTTTGAAAGCTGACAAATACCATGCCTATGACCACAACACAATCAACAATTACCTAGTGAATGAAAGCAATGTAAAGCAGTCCAGAGGGAAGAAATGTTACTCAAGCAGTGTTTAATTTAAGCTACAGTAACGTTTTTTATATCAGCATTAAAGAAGAAGAAAAAACCATTTAGACCATTCCAAAACCTTGTCAGAACAGTAGCTTCTTAGGTGATTTTTCCTAAACCAAGACACAGTTTTATCCAAGCTAAAAGTTCCTCAGACTAAACATCAATTTTTGTCAATGGTGTATTTTTTGAGGGGAAGAGTCTGAAATACCTTCAGAGTTGACAGGAAGAGTTTGCAAAATTAGTCAAAAACAATTATTTCAATCAAGATGAGCGAGTTTACCCTCTCTTCTCCTGCAAATTTTCAGAATACTCTTATATTTCATGCCATGCAATGTTGGATTCTGCACATAGCAAGAGACATGAAGTAAGTCATCATTTTAATAATTTTACTTATTGAAAGATTACTGTGTCTGGTCTTATTCAACATATTCATTAATGACCTAGACAAGGCGACAGAGTGTGTCTTAAGCAAGTTTGCTGGTGATACAAAACTGGGAGGTGTGATTGACACACATAGAGCTGTGACTATTTAGCCTGAAGAAAACTGAGAGGAGACCTTATCAATGTATGTAAGTATATAAAAGATGGGCGCAAGGAAGATGGACCCTGACTCTTTTCAGTAGTGCCCAGAGACAGGACAAGGGGCAACAGGCACAAGCTGGAACACAGAAAGTTTCAGCTAAACATGAAGAAAAACTTCTTTACTGTGACAGAGCACTAAAACAGGCTGCCCAGGAAGGTCATGGAGTCTTTGTCTTTGAGGACTTTCAAAACCCGCCTGGATGCAATCCTGTGTGATGTGCTCAAAGCAATCCTGCTTTAGCAATCTCTAGAAGTCCCTTCCAAACCAAACGATTCTGTGATACTGCCAGTTTTGTTGGAACTTATAAAACCAAGATTATAACTGGATAGAGAAAAGTCATATAGTAATCAGGCAAATAAGCATTTCTCTGTGGACAGCAGAGAGACCAGCATGTCTCATAAAATATAAAATATTAAGACAGGCTATTGTGTAGGGACACTGAAAAATAGAGAAATAGAGTAAACAACTGACAGGGCAACAGTGGACAACTACTTTCTGTTGTGCAAGTCCTGTCTAAAATGCTAAAAAATGCAATCAGTTTCTAAATTCATTCACCATGGTGCAAGCACCTTCACTGATTTGAAATCAGTTTACAAGTGATTCTCATCAAACCTAGAAAGATATGTTATTCCTGCAGCCTTTATGCATATTACTTAGCAACCAAATATCTTCATGGATTATCAGATTAAATTTTCAAAGCAGGGTCTTCCAATGACAACTGAGTTTTAACTTGAAACTTAGTTTCCAACGCAAATCTCTGAATTTTCTGCAATTTCTTCTGGTGAGATGAAACACTGTGGATACAAATTACAGGGAGAAAATGGGTAGATTAGACCTCTCTGAATATTCAGCCCCATAATGCTCTCTGCCTTGAAACTGTTATTTTAAGGTTGACGAAAGAAGCTTCCACCTTAAACTATAGGAAGGATTCCCTTAAAGAACTGGAACGCTAAAAGAACTGCTTCCACCAAGGCCAGTCATATTAGTTCCTCAGAGCATGGGTGGGAAATCCTATTAGTTGGCTTACGCCTTCCAGAGCTTTGAAGCTGAAGAAAAACTTTTGAAGTGACTGATTACATAAAAATTTTCTAAAGAAAAGGTTATTATGGAATACTGCATTCTTCCAGGTATTCTGTAAATTAGGAAATAAGCAAAGATGTATGGGGATCTGAGGAATATGCCAGTGAAGTTAAAACTTTTTCCACTTCTGCTTCAACATAATAGCTTTTGCTAAGTAAGGAGACATGCTCAGCTGGACAGCTTCCCTCTGAACTGTCCAGTACTCCATAGCAGAGCTTCACACTTTAAACTCTCTCAGTAAGCCCATACAGACTTTAATATCCCATGGATTTCAAGGCCTTTTTGCAGCTTTCTCCAAGATTTACTTTATACGCAGTTCCAGAATTTCAGAGTATGCTCATCAGTCCTGCAAGAGACAATGAATAAATAGGAGAACTGGTCAGGCTATCAAGCTTTCTCTGTGATATCCAATCATATCTGTAAATGCTAGAATCATGCTGAAATATTATGTGAAAATATCTTTCTGTTCATTAATCTACTAAAAGCAAGCAAATCTAAAGCATACCAAAATCTACAGTCATGTAATGTTAAACTAAAGGAAGAATAGAGAGACATCAGATGAAGTGGGATTTGGAGGGTTGGAGGTGTTAAAATCTTCAATTTCACATAGAACAAAACTAAGTCCAAATTTTTGATGCAGCTTTATCCAAATTAGAGACTTCACTAGACAATATTGCTAAATTATAGAGGAAGATTTTTCCAAGAAAGTAATTGAAGAAAATCTTTAGAAAGCTCCAACATCTAAGTAAATTAGTTTGAAGACAGGTTATATGATGTCTTCTCATAAACAGATCAATGTATGGTGGTATTTCCATTTTGAAACAGATGTTAATTTTCATTTTGCGATAGAAAATATTTGAAAGCATTTGACAGTGAAACTCATTTAAGAAACAAATGTAAAAACATCTCATACATTACTCTCCTCTCACCTCCAGCACTCACATTTATTTCCACTCACTGTTGGCCACAGCCCAGAGGTTCAAAAGGAGATGTCTATGGCTCCTCACCTATGACTCTTGTGCTCTGCCATTTGAGCCTCATGCCTTTCTCTCTTACGTGCTCACAAACTGTAAAGTGAAGCTCAGCAACCAAATCTTCTGAAGAGTATTTCAGCAATTCTAGATGCTTTAGCATTAAGAGACTCATGTCATAAAAGTCAGAACTGTCAAGGTGACTAGCAGCTGGAGAAGACTCAAGAATGCCATCTGAGAATCACAGAATCATAAGTTCATTAAGGTTGGAGAAGAATTCTAAGATCACCAAGTCCAGCCATCAACCCAACACCACCATGGCCACTAAACCATGTCCCAAAATGCCACATCTACATATTTTTTTAACATGTCCAGAGATGGTGACTCCACCACCTCCCCTGGTAGCCTGTAAGGGTGATGAAGCATTGGAACAACAACGAAGTTTTTCCTAATATCTAATCTAAACCTCCCCTGGTGCAACTTGAAGCCATTTCCTCTTGTCTTATTGCTAGTTACTTGGGTGAAGAGACCAACCAACCTCACTACAGCCTCCTCTCAGGTAGTTCCCCAGCTCCTCCTTCTGGCCCTTCTTTTAGATAGGCATCACATTGTCAAGATTCCAGTCATCTGGGACTTCCCCTGTTAACCAAAACTGCTCATAAATGATGAAGAGTGGCTTGGCAAGCTCCTCTGTCAGCTCCCTCAGGTGGATCCCATCTGGCCCCATAGACTTACGGGTGTCCAGGTGGCATAGCAGGTCATTAACTGCTTCCTCCTGGGTTAGGGGGGGTTTATTCTGCTCTCTGTCCCTGTCTCCCAGCTCAGTGGGCTGAATATCCTGATGATAACTGGTCTGACTATTAAAGACCGAGGCAAAGAAAGCATTAAGTACCTCAGCTTTTCCTTATCCTTGGTGGTAATGTTCCCACACACATCAAATAAAGGATGGAGATTCTCCTTGGCTCTCTTTCTGATGTTAATGTATTTGTAAAAACATTTTTTAACTATCTCTTACAACAGTGGCCAGATCGAGTTCTATTTGGGCTTTTCTCTTTTTAATGTTCTACCTGCACGACCTAACTAGATCCCTGTACTATTCTTGAGTTATCTGCCCCTTTTCCAAAGGTGGTAAACTCCTCTTGTCCCCGCCAAGTCCCACCAAAAGCTCCCCGACCAGTCAGGCCAGTTGTCTTCCCCAACATTTGTCTTACGGCACATAGGGACAGCTTGGTCTTGCACCTTTAAGACCTCCTTCTTGAAGGATGTCCAGCCTTCCTCAACGCCTCAGCCCTTCAGGACTGTCTCCCAAGGAACTCTCTCAACCAGTGTCCTGAACAGGCCCAGACTTTGAAAGTCCATGGTAGTGCTTTTGCTGACCCACCTCCTTACTTCATCAAGAATTGAGAACTCTTATAATTTCACGGTCACCAGGCCTGAGACAGCCTCTGACCACATCACCCACGAGTCCTTCTCCATTTGTAACCAGCAGGTCCAAGCAAGGTACCTCCCCTAATAGGCTTACTATCAGCTGTGTCAGGAAGTTTTCTTCCACACACTCCAGGAACTGCCTAGACTGTTTCCTCTCTGCTGTGTTGTATTTCCAGCAGATGCCTGGTAAGTTGAAGTCCCCCATGAGAACAAGAGCTGGTGATTTTGAGACTTCTGCCGACAACTTGTAGAATGTTTCATCTGCCTCTTCATCCTGGTTGGGTGATCTATAGCAGACTCCCAACAGGATATCTGCTTTGTTGGCCTTCCCTCTCATCCTTACCCATAAGCACTTGACCTTATCATTAGAGCTCTACACAATCAAAATACTTCATAACATAAAAAACTATCCCACTGCCTCTCCTTCCTTGTCTCTACCTTTTGAAGAGCTTATAGCCATCCATTGCAGCATTCCAGTCATGAGAGTCATCCCATCTTGTTTCTGTGATGGCTACCAAGTCGTAGCTGTCTGACGCCCAACAGCTTTCCAGCTCCTCCTGTTGTTGCCCAGGCTGTATGCATTGGTGTAGATGCACTTGAGCTGGACTATCCATTTGACCTCCAGCATTAGCACACCGCCCCTAGGGTCATCTCTAGTGAGCCTGGTTTTATCCTCTTCATCTTTTGAACTTAGTTAAAGCCTTCTCAATGGGCCCTGACAACTCCTGAGTGAAAATACTTCTAGTTCTTTGACATAGCTGAACTCCACCTGCCATCAGCAGGCCCTGTGCTGAGTAAACCTCCCCATGATCAAAAAAAAAAACACCAAAATTCCACCAATGGTACCAGTTTCTGAGCCATGTGCTTTGTGTTCCTTTAACTATTCTTCCCTACCACTGAAGAGATGGAGGAAAACACTACCTGTGCTCCTGATCCTTCAACCAATCGCCCCAGTCCTTTTTGATCGCTTATGGACTTCTTTCCAAGTCATCACTGCCAACTTGTATAACCAATAGCAGGTAATAATTAGAGGGCCGCACTACACCAGAGAGCTTCCTCATAACATCTCCCCTCCTCAGGGAGGCAGCAGACTTCCCTGAGGGATGCATCTGCTCAGCATATGGGGCTCTCGGTTCCTCTCAGAATGGAATTAACAACAATAATTACTCTCCTTTCTTTCTAAAAGAAGCAGTCACAATGAGTCAGACTGACTCGCCCTAGGCAACTCCCTATACTTCTGCCTACATCCACATTTGCCTGGCCCTCAAGTTCCAGAGCCCCATATCTGCTGCGTAAGGGAAACTGGGAAGATGAAGAAGGCCGGGAAGGGTTTCACCTGCCTCCCCAAACAGGGACCTGCTTCCATTCTCCCATCTCTTAGGTCTCCTGCTTCTGCCTGGTGACAAGACAGTAGGGGTTCCTCTGCTTTTTGTGGAGCCTTCTGCTGCCTTTGCCTCAGGGGTGGTAGGGCACAGCTCCACCAATCTATCTCCCTCTCATATTCTCCGATACTCCTTAACTTTTACACTTCCCCTTTCACCAGGCTGAGCAGATCATTCACCTGGTCACATGTACACAAGTGTTGTCGCTGCTGCCTTCTGGTATGAGTGACAGGCTGAGGCCCTCCCAGCAGAGGGAGATCTGGACAGTTGCATGTTTGCATGGGATCTCTGTCTGGGTCCCCACACATCTTCTTGCAATGGCTTTCAGCTGAGTGGAAATCATACCTAGGTACCCTTCTGGGAGAACAATGGACACTAGTTGAAGTAGTCTCTGAAGCCAGGAGGGGAACCAGTTGACACCAACTGAACTTTTGCACTGGCAGAGCTTTCAGCGCTCTGCTCACACAATCTTATGTGCGAGCTGTCGTAACAAGCCCAGGCAATGTGCCAAGCCCTAGTTCTGTAGCTCCCTGAGGGTTGCTTCCACAGGGCAGGAGTGATCAATGTTGCTATAGCAACATCCAAACCTCACCTGCATCCCTCCGAGGACCTGTGGGCTCTGGCATGGTCACTCTGCTGCTTGTGAGTCTCTCTAGTTGGTGAACCCCCCTATAAACCAGAATCTGTAATGTCACAGGTCAGACTTGATCTAAAGTGGCTGCTTTTAGCAACTGACACACTGAGCATGCAGAAGTAATGCCAAGGGGAGCACAGCACTGCACCAACATTGATCCTTCAAAATTTCTCATCTGGACCTCCAGTTGGGGATGATCTAAGAATTCACACATAAGCCGATAAGAGGAGTTTAAGTTGTTACTTTAGCACTCACATCAACGCAACTCACAGCAAACAACTACTCATTAAAAACTGGCCTGTCATAGAAACCTTTCCTTTTCAGAAGAAGAAGAGTACAAGCAAATGGGATAGGATGAGAGAGATCATCCCTCTTGCATCCCATGACGACACTGGCACATGCAGCAATCCTCTCGTGATGGGCAAGTGTGCTTAACTCCCAGGGTTACGGCCTTTTGTACAGGCAAGTTCCCACTCTACCATGTTGTTTACCCCTTGTGGAAAATTACCAAGAACGAGTCTGAGGGATGGTGGGGGCCTCTGAGGGGGTTCCCTCTCTCTCTCCAGGCTGGATCTCTTTGTTTTTGCAGTCATAGTTACAAGTCCTACCTGCCCCTACACCTCCACCAGGGCACTGACTGGGCCATGGGCTCAGAAAAGTGCTGAGTCAGCCCCACACTAACACAGACAAGCACCAGTCAGGTAACTCTGGCCAGTTTTGGTTAGGAAAAGGCCCAGATTGTTTAAGACATCCATTTAGCAGCCCCCTGCACCACCCTGTGGTTCAAACAGTCCACCTGGTATTTTCTCCTTCTTCAAGGTTTTCTTCTAGGGTGGTGATTTTTACAGGAAAGTGGAGAAAAGAGAAGAAGCAGAGAAAAACAACTGAGTAATCACACAAACTATGTAATTTCAAAAACTGAAAACATAAAACCTATTAACACCATCTTTCCTATTTGCCAGCCACTTTTTCTACCTCAACAGTCCCCAGAGGCAATCCATGAGGCTGGAGATGGTTCATTAAGCCAGTAGTAACTCCCTTGTCTTGTCTGCCACTTCCCTCATCTTTGTGCAGGCTTTCTCAATGGAGGTGGTAGCATTATGGGTAATGATGTAGAATTTTCCCTCCATTAGGTCAACATACCACAAACTCCTTGTTTCTTCAGCAGTAATTTGTCCAGTGCCTGTCAGTCTTGCATGGTCATCTTAGAGATTTGCTGGACCTGTAGATTTAATTCTCCAAAAGCCTATGTAGAGAAATAATTTTTTTTTCCTCAAATATATGATACGGTATAAATGTATCTTCAGGACAAGGAGATGCCACTTTAAATGGAGCTCCCAACATCAGCACATTCCAGGCCTCATCCCAGTTTTGCTTCTTGAACAGAACTTATGTCCTGCCCCAAGTGCAATCAGTGGCGCATGTATTAGTGATTGCACACAATTTATTTTCCCACAATGTGGAGAGTTTAAGATTAATTAAAGAGAATCCAATACCTTATCCTGAATATTTGCGAACTGGGACACATAGTCCTTAGTTACTGACTCTTCAAACTTACAAATGAATATTAATTACAACACATATAACTATTGAAACCATTAGGAGTAACATAGACCCTTTGTCTTTTTGGATCAATGCCCTGTTATAGCATACAAGAAAAGACAACATAGAGTTAACGCAAATAATCACTAGTAGTAGGAATTTCCAAAAACATCTCTGACTATTATAATATATACAAACAATAAAAAATAATCAAACAAAAGGCTCAGCAAATAATCAGGATTCACAACTTTAACATGTTGTTGTTCTGATACAATGTCGTAAATGTCTGCTCTTAAATTCCTGAAAGATACAAAGAGAACATCCTGTTCATCGGAATGGATCAGTTAGAAGCACAGCACTATCCACCGGGTCAGTGATTTTATGGTCTTCAGCACATACATCTGTGGCAATCCAAACACAGATGCAGAGCACAATGGCAGGGGCGAGAACTGCATAAGAGCTTCACTTTTGTTCCCTCCCTCAGCAGTAACGACCTAACTGCACATAACACTTTCTCACTGTTTCTCACTGTGCAGTCCCTGCAGGAGGTGGGATTCCTGCCAAAACTGACTTAAAAATCTTGAAGAGTCCTCTTAAGACAATTGGTTGTCACCACACGATTCTTTCAGGTTCTTGCAAAGCTAGACTAACTACAAAGAGACCTTTCTCCAGTACCATTTTCCTGTATCTTTAAAACTACACAAATAAAATCCAGTAAAGGTCTAGTCAGACCCTCCAGTTCATGAATCGCAAAACCTCACTCTATGTAGAGTGGATCTATGGGGTGTATGGGTCCCAGGGCTTGGTATATACCCTGGCCTCAAAAACTAGCAGCTTTAAGGCCTCCTCATGCACAGGAGTCCAGTCTCAAATTGTCTTTTTGCATGTTAAATCATATAAAGGTCAAGCTATAATAGAGAAATCTGGAATATGTTTCCTCCAAAATACCAGCAGGCCTAAAAAGCAGGTTGCAATTCCTTTTTACTTTCATGTGATCTTACTTGTTCAAGGGTAGTTAAGGTTTCAGGGGGTGACACAGAATCACAGAATCTGTTCAGTTGAAAGAGACCTTTAAGATCAAGTACAAAAATACACACCACTCTTCCACCAAATACCCAGGAACTTCACCTCAGAAGAGTGAAGCTGTATTTTCTCTTCCAGAATTTGAAGTCCTGTTTTCCACATAGGTAATGAATTCAGTTGGGGTTTGTTCTACTGCAGTGGCCTTACGGCCACCAATCAACATAGCACCAATACATTGATACACTTTAACTCCGTCTTGCAGCGGGATTTGAGTGTGTTCCTGTGCTAACACATAGTGTGCAACAGGGAGTGATGAGATCCGTGATGAAGGCATATAAAGGTAAACTGCACCCCCTCCCACGTAAAAGCAGAACTATCCCGGTCTGTTTTCTGCAAGGGAACCATGAAAAACCTATCTTTCACATCAGTGATCGCTAAAATCTGGTAGGCTCACGATCCTGAGGATGCAGAAGGCATGCCAAAGGGAGCACAGAACTGCACCAACATTAGAATCTCCCAAGCTTTGTAATCTGGGCCACCCATATCAACGGGGACTTCAGTCTCAATGCATATCTGGTATTACGGTGTTGCAGGTTAGGGCCAGTCACTATATGCTGACAGATGCCCTCTAACCCCTTCTCCCTCCCCAAACAGGAAGGAAAAAGGAACATCTTAAACAAGACTGAGCTGAGAAGTAAAAATCACTGAACAGAATTGGTTCTGTTTAGCTCAAACCAGGACACAAGGTTAGGGTCCAGAGAGCCAGAAAGCCTCCAGATTGAAGGACACTGGGGATGCAAAAGGCATGCCAAGGGGAGCATGGCACTGGACTAATATTGGACTCTCCACAGCTTTCTGATCTGGGCTACCCATGGGAATGGATACCTAAGCTTCAAGGCAGATCTCATATTAGGATTAGGGTCCAGAGAAGTACAAAGTCTCCAGCTCCAAGTACGCTGAGGATGCAAGAAGTAATCACAAACAAGACCAACTTGATACAAGAATAATGTTTTACAGAGTGAGAGGAATTCAACATCAGATAATTGTACTATTTAAAAACAAGGTAAAACTATCCCTCCTAGAACTTTCTATTATTTGATGATGAATTAATATAGCCTTATTCAATATTTAGCCATTCCCACTAAATGAGCAATTCCAAAATCTACCAAACCTGTAGAACTTAGGATTCTTATTCCACTTGCCCAGATTCCAAGAGGTAATACATCATTCTGATTATCCTGTAGAAGTTACATTGTGCATTACAGCATTAAACACAGCAACAAACCAGTTTGCCACCGCCTAAGAAAAAGTTCAGTTTTAAAAAACAAAACAAAAAACCTACCACAGCTGGTACCAAGTAGCATGCAGACAACAAAATGTACCCTGCTTATAACTCAAACAGGTTAAGAATCTCCTCTGGAATGAGAAAAGAAATTTGATTTGCTATAACTTGGGAGCAATTTCATGTAATATCAAAGAAGATGACACCAAAGAAAGCAAAATGAGAAATAAGTTCAAGGAACCAATGGCAGTCCTCTAAGTACAAAAAGAAAGCAAGACAGAGAAACAAGAGGCTCAGGAATTAAGAGTCTGAAAGGGACAGGAAGGAAAAAAAAATAAAAAAAGATATGATGCCCAAAGATTCTGTAGCATTACAGAATTCAGGCAGACATGAATGTACTTCATCAAAAAGGATCACCTTGAACACCTGCAAGGATAGAAGCCCATGAATCTGAGCAACATTCTCTCTTGAAACTGCAACATTCAGCGTTTGTTTGAATGAGGATTACAGAGTAGAAAAAGATGCCATAATTAAAACAGACCTTGTTTTAACTCAAATGAACAAATTAGCATTAACAGAATAACAGTGCATTTAGAAATCTCATTATGAAAAGAGCAACTGCATGTAGCAATTGTTCACAGGAGAGAAAACCAGTGTTTTTGAGTATGTTCTGACAGAGACTACATTCTCAAACATGAGAGAGAAAGAAAAAAAAAAAAGAAATTAGGCAGAGGGAAGAAATACAGAGTATCCCTGAAACACCCCTATGGATGGCATTCACCTCCTCAATTCTCCCCATTCTTGCCTGGTCTTTTTTTCTTTCTTGAAGTACATTGAAGAACATGTAGCCTTCATTAGACATTAACTTGTCAAGGTCACAGAAACTTGCTACATCAAAAGTCAGACTCCACAGGCTCTGAATCTTCTCATCTATTTTAGGTTTGAATTTCAAAGGTGTTGACCATCAGTGAGGTAAGTATAACACAATACGTCAAAACATATTAGAACAATAGCCACCAGTGAAGTTAATCAGGAAATGGAGTTGGTCCATTTAATAAGTCTTTATAAATATAAAATAAGCTTTTCCAAAAGTTTTCCAAGATTTTTCAAGTCCTAGTTACATACAACAATTGTGAAGTATGACAAGTTACAACTGGATATCACAGGATACGTAAGACAGGAGAGAATTTGCACGCTTCAAAGGCAAGAGCTGTATCATGCAGTCTCCCCAGAATCTTGTATATTCAGAGTGACAGAAGCACCTTCAGGCTGCATTAGGAATTCTGTATCATCTCTGGAGCTATGTAATGACTGCAGGCAGATAACCACTGTAAGACTGATTGATATGAGGATCTTGCTTATCCAGATCCTGCTCTGATAACACATGTAGACGTCTGTTCTCAAAAGTGACATAATTTTCTTTTTACTACAGATGTAATTTGAACATGAACTGAAGAAACTTAGCTCTTAAGAACAAAACCTAATGGAATAGAAGCATAATTCTATTGCAGCTGCTGAATGTAAAATTTGGCTTGCAGTAGAATACAGAGGAACAGCCTGAATTATTTTAGGTTTATAAAAGTAAGGCCTAGAAATTACAACTTAACTTCCAAGTCAAGATAAATGTCCAAGACAAGTTAAACTTACTCTCATGACAAGAGACTGAATGTAATCAAGAACTAACAACAACAAAAAGGTATCTTCAGCACTTTGAAGATCAAATGCAAAACCAGCAAATTATTTCAGGTTGAACAGACATACTTCAAAATACATAACAAAGCACAACACACTAGTACCAGTTGTCACCACATCTGAGCAACATCTTTTCTCCATGCAATGGCAAGAACAAAACAACAATTTCACTTTCGCATGATCTCATTCTGCCTTTAGGATCGTTTCTTATTCCATGTCTTTTTTGAGTCAGACTAAAACACGTGACCTTGTTTGGAACAGAAGAACATACAAGGCCATGGAGAAACACTCTTCTGCCCACACTAAATGAAAATGAGTAATAAAGGCTGAGCCCAGAAAATAACATATGTTGCAAATAATAGTGAGTACTCACTTCATGGGAAATTTACACAATAGAGCTCACATGTCAGCAATTGTTTGCCTACAATATAAATCCAAGTTGACAAGAGTGAGGCATTATGGAACAGCCTTTATCTCAAGATTGCCAGGAGAAGGCATTTCATTTCTTATGATTCATTTCATTTATAAGAGTGTATTAACTGGATACAGTATTGATCTTGGCTCCATCCAATTTCAGTTTCTATAGCACGGACAAATTGATTTGAAAAATAGCACTCCTGGCTTTTTTTTTTGCTTTTTTTTTTTAAAGGACAGGAGTGTCTGATGCATGTCTAAGGAAAACATTTCATTGTATTAGACATCTTATCAAAGGAACACATTCTGGAACAAGCAACTGCTTTTGAGGAATACAATACTGTGAAAGTCAGGTTGTCTAGATTTTGTGCTACAAAGTCCAGAAAACTGTTTGGATCTTTTTTCTAGATACCATACTTTTCTCTCTGCTTGACTGGAAAAAGGCAAAGATCAAAGCAACAACGACAGCTAAAAATAAAACAAAAAAAGCAACAAAAAAACACCAAAAAAAACCCAAAAAAGGTTGTCAATCATAGAATAAGATTGCTACGTATCTGAACAAAACCATCTTTCAAGCATAAAGGGCTGCTTCAGACATACAGAAGCCTTGCAGAACCACAAGTCTTTCACTCAAAGTCAGAATCACTTAACAGCGGCCATGAATATTGTGAATACCACAAATGCCCCATTACTTTCATCCGACAGTCTCTGAAGCATAACGAGTCAACCATTTAAAAAAAAAAACAAACAAGACAAATATCAAAATATATAAACAGCAGAAAGCACACCAACATAATAACAATGTCCTCCTAACCGTGAGGTGGTCAACAAGCATGAACAGTACATACGTGAGCCCAGGCTGCTGTTTAAATTTATTTGGATAGAAGTCAGGATCTATAACTGAGAATCTTTCTTCAACTGTTCCCTGAGCCCTCTCTCACTTTTGGGATGGATCAAGTTCTAAAACCCTGGATAAAGACACTACAGACAAGTTTTACTATGCAGTTAGCTCAAAAGAGAGGGAGAGGAGCAAGTGACAGCATTCTACTTGTTCTGCAGCCCCCAATGAGGGGCCAGCAACTTCAGGGTCCCACTGAAAAAGGCACTACGCAAAGGAAGAATAGAAGGGTCACTTTCCCAAGAGCTTACAGTGAAGACAAAGAGCCAGGAACCTATTTGGGTAATCTGCAAGCCAAAGGACAACTAACATCGCATCGCTTCCACTAATTCCCTCCTAGCAGCTTGATCTTCCCACAGGAAAAAGAAGTACCTCTCATCTTTAAAGTAACTGTGTCAGTGGATGTTCATATCCTAGATTCAAACTGCTCCACACTGCTGAGGTCTTCCTGATCTTCGTGGCTGCTGCACACCTGTGATGGTTTGCTGCATACAGGGTGTTCTGCAGACACAAAGGTACCACCAAAGTCAGCATTCTCCGTGTGGAAGGCAGCCCTCGGCAGTAACAATTCACTGTTGATGTTTAAAATGGTTAATTTCACAATGACCAATTTTTCTGGTCTTATGCAGTTTTGTTGGTTTTTTTTTGGTTTTCCCATGGGCAGCCATTCCAGTCAGTGACATTCAAGTTCCCACCTTAACATTGTAACATTAGGAAGCATGGCATCTTAATTCTGTTGTCTCCAACTAGTAATAAGCATTATTAGCCAAAATTTAACCCATGAATTGAAATGCAGATAGCCAAGCTGTTCAGGTGGGACTCTTAATTTTGAGCTTCAGAAACTGCCTGCAGCGAAGCAATTACAGTCCAATAAAACATGCCAATATGATTTTACCTGAAATTTATATTTAGTTCGAGTTCACAGCTTGCAAACGAAGTGCGTATGCGCCACCTTACGGTCAGCGGGAGCCGGTGCGAGCCCACAAACCAAACTGCAAAGGCAACCTCTGCACCACCCGGACCACAACCACTGAGGTTTTAAACCTTCTAGTAGTTTTATTCCCGACTAGGTCCTCTGTATACAGTATCATATTTTAGCATAGAGTCACATTTAATGGATGCGAAATTATCCCTTCCAATAGGGCGCTCAACAAATTTTACACAATAAACATGCTTTAAAACTACAAGAATTATAATATCCCAGGATACATTGCAGCTTCTTAGGGTTAATTATACTTTATGCTAAAATTGATTCATTTGCAAAAATAGCATCACAGTTGAATTATGACATTTACCGTCTCAATTCTCTGCTGTCCTCTTAAAAGAAATACTGTTTTGGTATTTCTGAAGTCCCTAGGACAGACGAAGATAGTGCAGGGACACTATTTGCCTAACCTCCTTGTTCTCTTAAGTCAAATTGCTTTAGGGTTTTTGGTTCTGTTGGTTGGTTGTTTTTAATACACAATTGACCTATCTTAGCCTCAGCACATAGAAATTTTGGAGAGACAGAATATGTTTTCAGATTACAGGAGATTTTAGTAACCATCATACGCGGGCCTTACCAATGCTTCACGAATTATTTAAGACTCACACCAAACAGGCGTTGTTCTAAGTGTGCATGTAATACACTGTAGTGTTTTGACCCTGGCCGACAGCCAAGTACCCACACAGCCGCTCTCTCACTCCCCAAACAGCCATTCTCTCACTCCACCTTCCCCACTATACCAGAGGAGAAAATATTTCAAAGGGCTTAAGGTTTGAGATAAAGACAAGGAGATCACTTTCATTTACCGTCCTGGGCAAAATAGACTCCATTTTGGGGAAATTAATTACATTTATTTAGAGAACAAATCAGAGAGGAGTAGTGAGAAGGAAAAAAAAAACCCCAACATCTTAACAGCAGTACACCTTCCCCCCATCCCTCCCTTCTTCCCGGGCTCAACATCAATCCCGGTTTCTCCACCTCCTCCCCCCGAGCAGTGCAGGGGGACAGGGAAGGGGGTTTACGATCAGTTCATCCGACATTGGTTCCACCACCTCTTCTTCACTCCGGAGGAGGACTCT
>NW_009713843.1:0-4915 GCF_000703405.1 Apaloderma vittatum | reverse complement strand
ATATTTCTTTTGAAAGAAAAAAGCCCAAGCAATACTCCTTCAATTTGAAAAATACAGCTATGTCTCAGTCTCTTGCAAAAAAGAGTTGGAACATAAGCGCAGTAACAGCAAATCAGGACAAATTCATACAAATGTCGCAGTTAACATCCAAAACATCATGTGTCACTGTTTTTCCCCTCCAACCCCCAACAAGCTTCTCAAAACACATTTCATACACAGGGTCACTGTTCTGGCTGTTTATTTAATTAACATGACAACCCAGCGTACACAGGATTTCTTTCAGTTCCCCAGCTTTGCGTTTTCACACTTCAGGCAGAAAGAGCAGAAAGTCACTACTGTTTTCTACTTTTTTTGCCAATATGCCATAATATACATTTCTTAACTGATTGACAAAAATAGATTTTAAACCAGTCGTGAGAGTTTCAGCAGCAGTTTTTACATTTCTGTGAGGCTGAAAGAAAAAAAAAAAGAAGAAGAAAAAAAAAATCTAAGTAGAGCGGGTTTGCGTAAATGAAGCCATGCAAAAGAAAATAAAGTATTACGTCTGGAATCCCTGGGTGATTTTTCCTGGAGCCTTACTTAAATATTTTACACAGTTGTGTTTCAGCAAGTCACCAGATGACATAACTCCTCAGTATTCCTCTGTTTCTAGTGACCTAAATTGTAATGTCAGCAAATCTTATCAGAGTAATTACAGCTCAATAATGCTTATTAGCAGAAGGAGGTATACAGTATATAACACTGCATGCCTAATAGGAGAACATAACTTCAATATACATAAACTTTAAGACCTAGATATAATCTGTCTTCTCTTTTCCAAAATTTTTAATCTCTCTCTGTCTTACTCAGATCTCTCCTATTTTTGGGCCACACGGCAATATATGTAATATTAAAAATTGGTTATAATTGTCTTTTTAGGACAGAGTGACAGAGGGGGGAGCGAGGGAGCAATGTATTACTGGCACTTACAAAGCTCTCACTGTCAAACAATGTGAAGAACAGATAAAGCCTTAATTTTCCCTTGGAAGAAAAAACAAAAAACACCAAGTACAAAACAAAAAAACCCCAAATACATTTCTCTTTCTCCTCCATTTCTTAGATGTTATCGCTTAAGAGATATCTTTGCCCATGTGAACTGCTACAGTATTGTCTTCTCAACTCCACAGACAGGCTGCGATAACAACAGCCCCGGCTCACAACTTTCCCAGGCTACAGAGTGGGAACAGGCAGTCACCATCCAGAACCCCAAGTAAAATGGTCACATCAAGCAAAAAGCCCTCTGCTGCCACTGGAGGAAGACAAAGCAGTTTGGCACCAAAGTTACTTATCCGAAAAAATAACTTTTAAGGGGAAAATTGGGCAGAGAAAGATGTAGCAGCTACCAAGTCTTAAAGCAATTAAAAATAAGCGACAGACCCTCAGATGTCTCTCAGTGAGGCAAACAGCCTTCTACTTTTCCAGCTGCTCAGGAGGAAAAGAGCAAAGGGGAACAAAGGAGGAAAATGGGTGGAAAAACCTGTCTGCCCCAGGAACCAGAGGACACCGACAGGAGCTTGCACACGGAGCTGCTGGCTTGGCAGCTGGAGACATTGGAGCTGCAGGAGAAACTCCTCCACCCTGCTGCTACCTCCTGCATGGACCGGGGCTCTTCAGCAGGGCAAGACTCAGCACCTCACTAGTGTTTGCTCATATGGGGTTGTGTCACCCACGGGTTTAGGATCGAGGAAGTTCTTCAGACCTTGATGTATGCTGTACTTGCGACAGTCTTCTGACTAAGGAAAAAAAAGAAATCTAAAAAAGCGAAGCAAGTTGAACTACTTGTAGCAGCTGCTCTAGCTCATTTAACACACACTTGTAACAAATCCAAGTTAGCTAAAAGCTTCCCATTCCCCCAAACAAAACAAACAACAACCAAGGCTTAAAAGAAAAATCGGGAGCCTTCGGCACAATTTAAAATTGTCCAGCTACTATCTCCTGTGGAGTATTTTACCAACCAATGCAAAATCACCCTTTGAACTGTTGTACGTCAAGATTAAAACGGGCAGATCAGAGGCACAAGCTCCAGAACACACAGGCCATATAATAGTTTAATGGCAAACAACGAGGCACAGAAGACATTTCTGAACACACAACCTCCTCTCCACACTTTCAGGAAAAAACCTAAAATGTTTACAAAAATACGGACATGAAGAAACATCAGAAGTCATCATCCTGGTGGCAGCTGTGCATGTAAGGGACGGGAGGGGGGGAGATAAAAAAAGGCATTCGTTCATTCATTCACTGTCTTATCCATTCACAATTTGTCTCTGCAGCCTCTTTCAGATCTGGGTGAGCGAGCCCTCAAGGAGCTGAGCATCCTCAGCCGGCATTGATGAAATGACAGGGAGACAACACTCAGCTGGGAGCAGGATCAGGCTATCACAACGCACATGTTTCTCACTCAGACATCAAACCGGACACTTTAATCAAAAAAATTTGCCGAAAATGAGAAAGAGAGAGCATACACAAAAATCAAGCACAAAATAGAACAAAATAAAAAAACAGCAAAGTGCACTTGTAGCAACAAAAAGCGTTTTGATTCTGGATGGTGGGGGAGTTTTATCGAAACCAGTTTTTAAGTTCTCTGGGGAACTGATTAAGAGCTAAGATGAGATGTTGCTTTCTAAAAAGAATAATTTGGTGACATATGCACTTCCAGCTACTTCTATTAGCAGCTTAAACAAAAGTACACTTCTCATTTTAAATATGCTAATACCTCTATGTGTGATGTTCATTTGCAGTTCCTGGTACTGTCCTTTATATCACAAGGCCACATAGATTTAATTCTGTATTCTAACAGGGAAAAATTCAAATAACAACCGAGATGTGATTTTTTAAAATTAATTCAGAAACTCCGACTTCTGAAGAATCTCATATCGCAAACAGTCAGATAGGGAGGGAATCACACTCTGGAAAAAATAAAAGCCTAATTAAGTACTCAGCAACAGGAAAGACTACATGAGAGGCAATAGGAAACATCTCTAAAACTCTACCTAATGTTATTCACCAAAGGAAAGCATGTATTTCCTAGCAATAAACTAGATTCATTTCCTCGTGAAAATTATTGGCACCTCCCAGATATATTAACAATCTATCTTTTGGACTAGAAACATTTAGGGCATGCTTTTTAAAAATAGGGGGTGAGGGAAGGCATGATTTTGTTTATAAAGCCCTCATCTCTATTTTTATCATGCTATATTTAAAAAACTGTCCAAAAGAGAAACATTTACCTACGGTTTCTTTAAGTCTATGGGAGCTGATTTTTGCTATAAACACAAACTCTGTTTTAAAAAACCCCAACTTCTCTCAGTATTTCTTCAAGATCCTCACTGATCTTTGTTTCAGCTTTTCCATTTTTCTGCCTCGCTAACATTTATTTAAGAGGACAGCTTTTAGGAAGGGAAGTTCACATATAGACAGCTACATTGTGTTAAAAAAAAAAAAAAAAAAGGACGAGAAGTCTCCCCAAACTCAAAAGTAGTCATCCATTTCTAATCACGCAGTGACGCAAGCAATACCAGATCTCACTATTGATTAATAGTGAGCGAGAACAAAAGAAGGAGAAATTTGCCAAAATCCTGCAGTGGGTAAACTGAACAGTCACCAGCTAACTCCAGCCCAGCTCCAAAGCTTGAAAGCAGGAATTGCTCGGGGCAAAGCTGACCACTGTCCCCAACTAACGTATCATTGAGGGGTGGAAAGAAATCCACCTCATTATCCATCACCAGTTTAACATCCCAGTATTTACAGATGGTTTGAACTCCCTGCATAAGAAAAGAGAAGGAGTTCAGAAACTAGTGAGTCCCGTCTCCAAACTACTGCATTTAGAGATGCTGGCAAGCTGCTTTTATCTGAAGTGTGAGAGTGAGTGGAAATATGTTTAAAACCTTAAAAACACCTATTATCGTAAGAAACCACCAGAAGCACCTAGTGTCATCAAACAAGTATAAACAGTTTCAATTTATTGCCACAGATATTGTATTTACAAATTATTCTTACACCTTTCTCAGCTTCTGTTAAAGTTAGAACCGGGTCAGCTTTCTACTTTTCCACACTGTACTTCCTGGGACACTGTGGTAAATATTTATTTTTTCTAAAGAACAACGTTAAATAAATACAAGTACATTTGTTGTAAAATAAACCTCAAGTATATAAGGTTGTCAGGCCCTCTTCTAGAAAATGTCACAACCCACCACAAAGGGATGTAATCAAACCATTTCCAGAAACAAACTAGCCACCCACACCATACGGTTAGATGCCATGGCTTGGAAAATAATTGGCTGCTTCTCTAGCAAGCAACCTGAAAGAAAACCTTTGGTGCATGGTAATACGCTTCAGCTGACGTCCGTGCACAGAGTCATTCTCAATACTGATTGAAAAAGAACGCCTAACACCATTTGCCACTTATTTTCCCCCAGGTTTCCCTTTCCACTGCTCAGTGAGGATTGTGTGGACTTTCCAGACGGTCAGTTCCGCTTAAGCCATCGAACGATTCTTTTGTGAGGCAATCGTAAATCTCAAAAAAAAAAAAAAAAATATATCGAGAAAACGCTTCAAGCAAAGAACTAAGCCGATCTTGTGTCCGTGGCAGGACTCTTACGCAGCTGTGCAGTAAAGATAATGGTATTTGCTTGTTTCTTTCCCCGTTTTAGGTGTGGGGTTTGAGTTTTTGTGAGGTGTACGTTTGAAAGAACACATGGCTGGTAACAATAAGTTCTCACTCATCCATTCAAATCACGACCGCTTAGAGGAAACAAAAGTTGAGATAAATCGCGTGTGCCTCGTACCGGTTCCCACAACGGCAGCGGAGCGGGAGCTATTGATTCCAAGCACAGGACCTGCCTTGGGGAGGCAAAGTGCAAAGATGAGCACCGCG
>NW_009713842.1:4211-5440 GCF_000703405.1 Apaloderma vittatum | reverse complement strand
CTTCCAACCCTGACAGTTCTATGATTCCCTGTAGCCCCGTGAACCCCTGTATGATGGGATTAGAGGCGCCAGTCCCTTCCCAAAGCCCTTCAAGCATATTCCGTTGGAGGGCCAAGCTCGGGGGCACCGGTGTGCCCGGAGGCAGCGAGCTGTAAAGCTGCTGCTTATCCCGCTGCAGCACTGTGGGAAAATCACATCTGATTAGAGGCTCCCAAAACAGGCTTCCCTGGCCCTCAACCCCACATGCCCAGGGGACGCGAGGTCCACGTGACGGCATGAATGCGGTAACACAATACAGCCCTTGAGAAACGTCCCTGGTGTGGGCAGAGGCCGGAGGACAGAGCCAGCGTTGTTCTGTGGGCGTAGAGGCTGCACTAAGGGCAGGGATCAGCGGAGCAGCTCCTGAAAAACTGGGGGTAAATGGGCCAAACCAAAAAGAAAGCCTTGTCTGCCAGCTCCACTCCAGCTAGGAGATGTAAGCAGCACACGGACGCCTAAACATCACTCAGGGTGACAACCCAAACATGGAGTAGGTATCTTCAGCACCTGCAAGCTTCCCTACAGTCACCACAAATAGAAACTTAAGCGGCTTTGGCCACGAGTCATCTCCAGCCTCTCACTGCCCCCGCACATCGCTTGTCTTTCCCTGCCCAGGCAGAAATGTGTCTGTTCCCTTATTTTCCTTCTTGAAACCAGTGCCACCCACTCCAAACAACACTTTCTTTCAGCCTGTCCCCAAGCTTTTCAAGCCAAAGGAGAGATTTCGAGTTAAAAGTTGTTTGCCACACAGAAAGAACAACAGATCCAGTGGATTTCTCAAAATCGATACGTGTAATCCCAAGTGAGAGGATCTTGCTTTTACACATGGTGCTGGGCTGCTGGGGAACACTTCAGTGTGTGGGAACCAGTGCAGAAAAGGAAATGTGCAGTAAAAAAAATAATTAAATTCTGATTCCTTGTCTTAAAAAGCCTTCAGGGACAGGCAGAGCAAGCCACAAGGATCCTAGCGTTGCTACAAGCTGGTCTCCAGCATCAGAAATGAGAGCAGCGAATCCATGTGCTGGGTGCTCTGCCTGCAAACTGCCCTATTTCACAGCCAGCACTTTCCTAACCTCACAGGTCGCAGGCAGTTCGGTGCAGCAGAGCTAAAGGCAGAGCCATGGCAAGAGCTGACACCTGTCTTGTGGCTATTTAGCCTCCCAGTTGCCAGCTTCAAGAAAAGTGTAGCC
>NW_009713842.1:0-4180 GCF_000703405.1 Apaloderma vittatum | reverse complement strand
GAGGGCGGGAGAGCATAAGCAGGAACAGGAGAAACCTTCATCTTCCTCCACAGAAGGAGAGGGGAGCAAAAAAACCCCACGAGAGGTAGGCTGTACCACTGTACAGTGTATTTTCACTCCGTGGCAGGGAGACGTAGGATAAGCAGCACCGTGCTAAGCACTGACACACCTGGAACAGGCTGGGATGCTGAGTCCCTTTTTCCCTCTAAGTCCCTTCCCCTCAAGCCATTTCATTTGCAGCCATTTATTAAAAGCTCATGTTAGTAAGAGCTCTTGCTGCTGGGTAAGAGCGTTACACTGGGCTCTGCAGCAGAACTTTTCATTCCTATTAGACGCCTAAATCCTAATACATGCCTATGCCTGCCGACTCCACCTCTGTGGGAAGTGACCACCGTACAGCATCATCCCAGCCAGCGACTCACACCCTCCCACACTCATTTATGGATATTTAGCATATCTGAGAACAAAATAGCCTGGAAAAAGCTCTGGTTGTCAGAGAAGTTGGCTGCCCATCCCCAAGCACAGTGTTGTGTCACCAGTGCTCTGCCCTCGAGCTGGACCCT
Source organism: Apaloderma vittatum (assembly GCF_000703405.1). Classification (NCBI taxonomy): domain Eukaryota; kingdom Metazoa; phylum Chordata; class Aves; order Trogoniformes; family Trogonidae; genus Apaloderma; species Apaloderma vittatum. The sequence continues at coordinate 3,617 of NW_009713842.1, read as the reverse complement.
GCAGTGGGCAGCATCCCACTCAGACAGGTCTCATCCTCTCCCTCCATCACCCACCTGGGACAATCTCCTTGGGGAGGACTCGTGAGTGCAGGATTTGGCTTTTATTGGCCCTGACCTCGAAGGTGAAGCCTTGGAGCCGCTCTTGCCTGGTGGTGCTCTCATGGGAATTGCCACAGAGAACGTGGGGCTGAGTGCGGTGTCTCCTGGCTGATAGGATGCTGTGGCTCAGAGGAGGTTAAAAACACACTGTCATGTTTGGATGTCTGGAAAAACAGTGGGGAAAACAATGTTCTGCTCCCTTCTCATCTCAGCGGGCCTTAAGGAGCTGCAAGAGCTGTCGAGGCTTCTCTGAGCAGCTCCTGGTTATCCCACCGCGTCATCCAAAGGTGTGGGGGGAGCAGAGCCCCAGTGCCTGGTCCATGAGCACCTTCTCTGCTGTGCAGGCCCAAGATCTGCAGCCACAAGAAAAGCCCAGATGCTTTGTTAGTGTGGACCCTCCACACAAGGTACTGAAATATTCACATTCCCTGCTCACTGCATTTTGCTGTCCTTCACAGGCTGGTGGAAGGGGGAGCTGATCGTCCCCCGGACCCTGTGGGGAGGTGGGCTATTGCTCCTTCTCCTGTCGCACATCCTGGCTGGGCTTGAAGAAGTCACTACGCAGCAGGCGGTAGAAGAGGATGATGTTCATGGGTGTCATGATTGCCATGCCCACCGTACCTACAGCGTACGCTGCCGGGGGCACGTTCTGCCGATTGAGGAAGAGCCAGCGAGTCATCCAGGCCAGTGTGGCGATGCGAAACACCACGTAGGTGCCCAGGTTGACGACGCTGTTGAGGCGGTAGCAGGTGGTGTGCACCAGGTTGGCCATGAGCAGGATCTGCCGCAGATGGAGGAAGATGGAGTTAATCTCCACCAGTAAAGCCACAAGGGCAAAGCCAACGTACTGATGGAGCAGCACGGCAATACCAAAGCAGACAATCACCTGGAAAGGAGGAAGAAGAGAGGCTGAGGCCAGGAGCTGGCTGCTCTCAGCTGCTGCAAGCCGGAGTCCTCCATGCTTGGTTGCAGCGGGGAGCAGAAGTGGAAGTGGTTATCACACCAGTGCCAAACCGCTGGTCATCACCCCACACATAACTCAGCAGCATTGCAGCCTCCAGCCAGTGCTGCAACCGCGGGCATGAGATAAAGCCTCCCTGCCACTGCATGAAACCTGAACGGGTGTTTGTTTTTTTCCAGTGGGGAGGAGAGGATAACACTTTTATAAACTCTGGGCTGCTAGAGGAGACAAAGCAGCCAGACCTAACCCTGCTTTTGTGGCCTGGGAATACAGTTGGTTGTCACCCCGCGGGTTTTTCTGCGCACAGTGAATGGCTGAACAGGGCAGGACAGGAGATATGTAGCCCAGGGCTACGGTTGCTGCTGGTTCAGGGATTCTCCCCAGATCGGGCACGCTGCAGGGATTAAGTGGCTTTGATGCATGAGAGAGCCTCGTGGGATGACCCAGCCTGGCCTGAAGCACCCTGGGGCTGCTGGGTGATGCAGCACAGGACAGGGCTGTTGGGGGCAGAGAGGGTACAGCTCCTGCCAGGTGGGGGGACAGGTTCTGCCTGCCTGCACTTCAGCACACTCACTCCTTTCTTCAGTTTATACCATTAATGCTGTTCTCTGTATTGGCTCTTTAATGAGATTACCTGCTCCCTGCTCATTAAGCCACTGTCTTGGTCTGAATTAGCTCTATTGTGGAGATGACCTTTTGACTCGCCAACAGCAGCAGCAGCAAAGCCGCAGGGCTTGCTGGGGTCTGCAAGACAGCAGGTCTGATCATCACCTCTACTGTCTCATGCCAGGTGGGTCCCAATGCTGTCCCTGTCCCCTGTGCCCAGGCCCTGCAGACCCCTGTGCCTCTCCTGTACCCACAGCATCTCTGCTCCTCAGGTCCAGGCTGTGCCAGCCCCCTGCCCTGCAGCGTCCCCGAAGCCCCAGCATCCAGACATTGGAAACACTCAAAGAGAAACCCATGCTGAGGGGAGGCAAGGCAGGCAGAGGGCATGGGTGTGGGGCCCCTGCACCACAGCTGCTTCAGCCACTCAGCCCTGTGGCCACAACTCTGACCCAAACAAGAGGAAAGCAGCCTGGGGAGCGGGAGGAGGAAAGAGGCTGTGTGAGACTTTCCCGGCAAAATGCTCCAGTGGCTGAGAGCAGCCAGGAGCTGAGTTGCTTGCCTCTGCTGGGGGGCATCCCTGTTCTGCTGCCTGTCTGTGCCACTGTTACGGATCAGACACCCAGCCCTACTCCCTCTTTATTCTGTGCACACCTGCTTTTTTTCCTACCCCATCTCTGAGTGCCTTTCTGCAGACCCTCGAAGATTACATAGGTCCTGCAGGACCAGGAAGAGTTCCAAGCCCTGCTGCCTGTGTTCCTTTCCCGAGGCAGAAAAACCAGGCAGATTTTGCGACAGATGGCAAACACCCACACTAGCAAGAGCAGGAGCCTCACTCATGTCCCCCAGCCCCAGCCTCCCTGGTGGTACAAGTGCCAGGGTCTGTCCCTCAGAGAGCGGCCGGTGGACTCACCACAGAGTGATGGAAGAGCAGCTCCCAGGATTGGTGAAGTTTCTGATTGCACAACATGTCCACAAAGTCTTCAAGGAAATAACCTGGGATTAGAGAGGCTGTGAGCAAAGAAGGAGGCCAGGAAGGGCTGTGCCACAGGGATCCCCCAGCAGCAGGCTCTGCACCTGACTGGGCTGGGCAGCCCCTCTGGGGAAGTGATGGCCACAGCCACAGCCATGTGTGAGTGGTGAGAGCAAGATCACACACAGCAAGAGAAGGAAATTAGTGTAGTTTGGGTTCCTCCTGCAATCTCTCTGTAAAACGTGCTCGTAAGTAGAGGCACTAACTAACTGATCACCTGGATCTGTTCCCAGAGAAGGGTGAAAACAAAGGCAGCATGCGGAGCCTCATGCACGTTACCATGCCAGGATTGGATCCCTTTCAGCCTGAAACCCTTAAAAGCTGCAGGATTTACTGCCACCAAGCCAACTCCACGGTGGTGTTTTAGATACTCAGACCTGCTGATCTGTAGCCCTGCTGGGAAGCCTGTTAGCACTGACCACAGGGCTGGTGATAGACCTGCAAGAAGAGGACAAAGGGGTAGAAGGGGAAGGCTTCACACAGCTGGAGGATTCAAAGCCCCTGGCTTCCACACCAGCACTTAGCTTGAGGCTCTGGGGGGACCTGCATCAACCCCCTATCCTGGGCGCTTTTGGGATGCCCCCAGCCCTGGCCGCCTCGTCAGGATGATGGCAAGCAGCCTGGTGCCCAGTACCTCCCGGCCGTGGGTGCCGTGGGACAGAAAGGAGCCACTGTCCTTTGCCAAGAATAGGATGATTGTCTGGGGTGCCTGAGACATCGCTGCTCGCGACATGGCTCGAGGGACTGGTGTCAGGCACCGATGAGCCCCTGGGGACCCCTTGGGGGGGCAGAACAGAGGGCACCTCACTCCCCACCACCATCTCACCTACAGATACGGCGACCAGGCTGTGTGCCCCGGGCGGGTGTGTGCCCACCAGGTCCTCGGACAGTCCAGGGTAAAGGCAGAACCTGCAGAGAGAG
>NW_009713841.1:1715-2175 GCF_000703405.1 Apaloderma vittatum | reverse complement strand
CACCCTAAAATCCTTCCCTAGCACCTAAAAAACCTCTCTCCAGCACCCTAAATCCCATCCCAGCCCCCAAAATCCCAGCCTCAGCACCCTAAAATCCCTCCCTAGCACCTAAAAACCTCTCCAGCACCCTAAACCCCTTCCTAAGACCCAAATCCAATCCCTCAGCACCCTAAAATCCTTCCCCAGCACCTAAAAACCTCCCTCCAGCACCTTAAACCCATCCCAAGACCCAAACCCAATCCCTCAACACCCTAAATCCCACCCCAGTCCCCAAAATCCCAGCCCTCAGCACCTAAAAATCTCCCTCCAGCACCTAAAAACCTCCCTCCAGCACCTTAAACCTCTCCCAAGACCCAAACCCCCAGCTCCCTAAATCCCACCCCAGCCCCTAAACCCAATCCCTCAGCACCCTAAAAACCTTCCCTAGAACCCAAAACCCCACCTCCCAGCACCTAACAAC
>NW_009713841.1:0-863 GCF_000703405.1 Apaloderma vittatum | reverse complement strand
CTAAAACACCTTGAATTTGGTTAAAAACGACTGGGAAGGTTACTGGGAGCGTCTCTCAGTCAGTCATGCTGCCAAAAAAATAATAAAAATAAAGAAATAAGGTGGGTCAGGAGGGATTTTACATCCTCCCATCGTTCCTGCTGGATTAGGGGAGTCAAGCTCAAATGTCTAAGTTGGGAAAATTTAGCTCAAACACCTTGAATTTGGTTAAAAACGACTGGGAAGGTTACTGGGAGCGTCTCCCAGTCGGTCATGCTGCCAAAAAAATAATAAAAATAAAGAAATAAGGTGGGTCAGGAGGGATTTTACACCCCCTCATCGTTCCTGCTGGATTAGGGGAGTCAAGCTCAAATGTCTAAGTTGGGAAAATTTAGCTCAAACACCTTGAATTTGGTTAAAAACGACTGGGAAGGTTACTGGGAGCGTCTCCCAGTCGGTCATGCTGCCAAAAAAATAATAAAAATAAAGAAATAAGGTGGGACAGGAGAGATTTTACACCCCCTCATCGTTCCTGCTGGATTAGTGGAGTCAAACTCAAATGTCTAAGTTGGAAACATTTAGCTCAAACACCTTGAATTTGGTTAAAAACGACTGGGAAGGTTACTGGGAGCGTCTCCCAGTCGGTCACGCTGCCAAAAAAATAATAAAAATAAAGAAATAAGGTGGGACAGGAGAGATTTTACACCCCCTCATCGTTCCTGCTGGATTAGTGGAGTCAAACTCAAATGTCTAAGTTGGAAAAATTTAGCTCAAACACCTTGAATTTGGTTAAAAACGACTGGGAAGGTCACTGGGAGCGTCTCCCAGTCGGTCATGCTGCCAGAAAAATAACAAAAATAAAGAAATAAGGTGGGTCAGGATGG
>NW_009713840.1:0-256 GCF_000703405.1 Apaloderma vittatum | reverse complement strand
CTTGTCCCGCATCTCCTTGGACGTGGACGAAGACCCCAAGCTCAACACCACCTCAGAGGGTGGCCTGGGCTTCTCCACCCTGCCGGGCAACATTCCTCCTGCCAGCATCCTGGTCCAGGTCCCCAAGATGACACCCAACGTGGTGGCAGGGTTGAGCGAGCTGGGTGACCCACCAACGCAACCGCTCAGCCTGGAGGGACCGGGTCCCGTCTACCTGTGCACGGAGAGCAGCCTGCGGCCCCTGGAGTACGGCTGG
>NW_009713839.1:1976-3245 GCF_000703405.1 Apaloderma vittatum | reverse complement strand
AGATATGATTTTTATATATGTGTATGTATGTATACACGCATGCAGGTAATTTTTAATACCCCTTACCAGCTCCTGGCAAATCTGGCTGAACACTCAGCATTTGTACCATGGGTGTGATGGAAGAGAAGTCTGATAAATCAGCCAGACTTGAGTAATTAGAGTCAGGGCTGGAAGCTCTGTAGTCTCTGTAGGCAGGACTGCTGGTGCTGACCGGGCCCTGTGTCCGGGCAGGGCTCGGCCGCAGTCTCCAGCTGTGTGTGAAGGTCCATTTGCTGCACATTTGTCCCAGAATCCCTCACAAACATCCTCATTTAAGAGGAGGACAAGTCCCTTCCCCTCCCTATCCCTTCTAACTCCACCGTGAGCTTTGGCAGAGGTGCGGGGGCGCTGACCGTCCCTTTCTTTCCCTCCTCCCCACAGCCTGCATGATGAACGTGCACAAGCGCTGCGTGATGAACGTCCCCAGCCTGTGCGGGACGGACCACACCGAGCGTCGGGGACGGATATACATCCGGGCTGACATCGAGAAGGACGTGCTCACCGTCGTGGGTAGGTGTGCCACCCAGGTACAAACCTGGCGCGTGGGGGTCGCCTGGTTGCCCTTTGCTGCTGACGTGTGCCGTGCCATGCTGTGCCGATGGCAGTGCCCGGCGTTGGGCTGGTCAGGAGTGACCCTGGCAAGGCAGGACAAGGCTTTGAGCCTTCTCCGGGCACACTCCTGTGCTCCGGTAAGCGCTGGTTGGAGCTGCAGGGGCTGTCTGTGTTAAAATAGCTCTTCCAGTTGCAGTGTTTTCAAATTTTGTTTTGAATTTTGTAAAATTTCAGCATCCACAGCATCCTGGAAAGGGGTGGGGGAAGTTCCTCTGTTTGTGAAAAAGTCTGTTCTTTGTCTTGTGCCGGCTGCGTGAGGGTGAACGTCCAATTCTGCTGTTCTTGTCCTGCCCTTAGTGGTACTGGGGCCCGTGCAGGTCTCAGGGGGAATCTTGGGGATTCCTTTTATCTGACTAGAGCTTTGCAACCCATCTGGAGACTCCGTGGCCTCCCCCTCCACCCGAGGCGTGTTCTGCCTTCCCGCTCAGCGCCCGGAGGCTGCTGGGGCAGCTGTGGGTGCGTGCTGGGGGCGCAGAGGGACATCATATAACCATCAGCATTCACATTTCCTTGCTGTGTCCCAGTCCCGATGGAGAGCTGGAGCGCGGCGTAGCGCTCGCAGGGCAGCCTGGCGTGGATCGGGGCCGGGGCTGTGTGGGTCCGGCCCCCCCGGGGATG
>NW_009713839.1:1498-1841 GCF_000703405.1 Apaloderma vittatum | reverse complement strand
TGAACGTCGCAAGGACCCCACAGCCACCTGTGGGGAAGCCCTTCATCCCCCATCCCAGTTTCCTCTGTCCTGGAACTCCTCCATTCTCGGTTTGTGGCAGGAAACAGGATTATCCCATCTTTATAGGCTTTTGCCACCCAGATTTTGAGTTCCCAGAAGGCGTCACTTCCCTCGTGACCTGCAAGCATCTCATGAAAACGTGAGCTGTGTTCTTGCAAAGCCTCTTGTCCTCTGCGTGGAGAGAGCAGACCAAAGTGGCGACTCTCTCTGCGAGGCCCCGGCAGGGGGGTGGGAGGCAGGGAGGGCTCTCCACAGGCGGGCCGCTTGCCGAAGAGCCGGGGGT
>NW_009713839.1:1167-1477 GCF_000703405.1 Apaloderma vittatum | reverse complement strand
AGCCCAGCGTTGCTCCGGGAAAGGAGGTTTCTGCCCACGCTGGGTAAGCCGGCAGCTCTGGGCGGTTACGGGCTCTGCAGGGGGCTGCCAAGCTGTTCACGGGTATTCACAGGATGAGTTAAGACCGCGGGGTGGAAAATGCCACGTATCTGCCCACGCTGCAGAGGGCCGGGGGGGTAGGAGCCTGATGACACCAATAACAAGGACCAGATCCTTCTCCAGCATCCCACCAGCTTTGGCCGACCCCTCCGGGAGCAGCCTGGTTCCCAGTGCCTTGCGGCCGGGCTGGCAGGAGGTGCCACCCCACCTG
>NW_009713839.1:307-1090 GCF_000703405.1 Apaloderma vittatum | reverse complement strand
ACCCAAGGCAGTATCCCCTGGGCAATGGGGGAGACTGCGGGGAGCGCTGGCCTGCGACGGGCACAGCAGCTCCCAGGGGGGTGCCCGGGGGTGGACGGGCGGTGACACGGGATGACCTCGGCCTTGCATGAGGAGATGCTCACATGGGATCCAGCAGTGTGGAGAAGAGCCAGAATCCTTCCTGGCCTAGAGAGCTCTCAGAAATGTTTTCGAGAAAAAATAGCAAATTACTGAAAGTATTAATGAAAAAATGGAAAAGTTGGGAAGGGAGTGTATTTGTTTGTTTGTTTGTTTTATTTGACCTTGAAGGAGAACCTCAATTAACCACTCAGACCTTTCTTTCACAGAAGTCCTGTTTCCTGGGCACCCGGGGGGATCTCACCCTCCCTGGCACCGCGGTCCCACAGCTCCACAGGCAGGGGAGGAACTCCCCCGGCCCCGTTCTGTGCAGCTGGATTCTCTTCCCTTCAGCTGGCTTTGAAAGACTGGTTTATTTCTGGCCCTTTATGGAGGTGTTGGTGAAAACATGTCATCTGTTGGCTTTTCCAGAAAGGAAGGGAGACGTACTGTGCTCTCCAGCTCTGCCGCATCGCTAACGAGGGAGTGGGAGCGCTTGGAGGGAGGGAGGAGAGAGGCTCTGCCGAGGTGGGGAGCCCTGCCTTCCCTCCTGCCCCTCCGGATTTTTGCTCCCCAGCTTGGAGAGGGGGTGGGAAGGTCTGCTCGGACCCAAAGTGAATGTGGCCACCTCCCTGGGGTGGGTCCTGTGCAGAGCAGGGGGTCCGA
>NW_009713839.1:0-273 GCF_000703405.1 Apaloderma vittatum | reverse complement strand
CCAGGCCCCCGCTTTGCTCGGTGGGGCCCGCGCCACTGCCTGCGTGTGCCAAAAAAAGCCACTGGCACCTCTTCTTGCAGCACCTTGGGGTGGCACAATGAGGGAGGGGCACGCTCAGAGAGGGGCTCCCCCATAGGGAGGCAGCAGCTGGCTGGAACAGATTTCTGATGGAAAATGCCCTTTGTGTGTTTTCCGCGGGAATTTGAGTTTTGGGGCGGGCAGGGGGTGGATTTCTGTCAAGGCTGGGAGCAATGCCGTGGCGATGGGTGGGTG
>NW_009713838.1:932-1148 GCF_000703405.1 Apaloderma vittatum | reverse complement strand
GGCCCGGCTGCTGCTCCATCTCACCTGCCAGGGAGGAATTTAATTACCAATTAAGGGGCCTTCCATCTGTTTGAGGCCTGCCCGAGCACTCCCGCTCCCCTTTAATTACATCGCTGACAGCCATTTCACTCAATTAGCTGCGAAACGCAGCGGAGAGCCGGCGCGGGGGCAGCCTGGCGGCCCCACCCACCGGGGGGCCCGCCCAGACCCCCCCCC
>NW_009713838.1:323-911 GCF_000703405.1 Apaloderma vittatum | reverse complement strand
CCCCATGGCTGTCCCTGTGCCATCCAGCCCTGGTGCCCTCCCTGTCCTGTGCATGCCTCCCCCTCCACCCCTCCCTGCATCCCTCTGTCCCTCCGTGGATCCTGGCATCCCTCTGTCCATCCCTCCCTGCATCCATCCCTCTGCCCGTCCCTGCACCCTTTTCTGATCCGTCCCTTCTCTGTCCCTGCATCTGTCCCCGCACCCATCCCTCCTCTGTCCGTGGCTACATCCTTTCTTGTGTCTCTCCATTCTTTTTTTGCATCCCTTCATCCATCCCTGCATCCCTCTGTCCATCCCTGCATCCTTTCCTGCTTCCATCCCCGCATCCCTCCGTCCACCCCTCCATCCTTTCCTGCATCCATCCCTCTCTCCATCCTTTCCTGCACCCTGCCTCCCTGCATCCATCCCTCTCTCCATCCTTTCCTGCCTCCCTGCATCCATCCCTCTCTCCATCCTTTCCTGCATCTCTGCCTCCATCCCTCTGTCCCTCCATCCACCCCCGCATCTTTTCCTGCATCTGTCCCTCCATTCTTTTTTTGCGTCCCTTCATCCATCCCTGCATCCCTCTGTCCTTCCATCTATCCTCAC
>NW_009713838.1:0-236 GCF_000703405.1 Apaloderma vittatum | reverse complement strand
CCCCCTCAGCCTCCCTTCTTTTAGGGAGAAGAAGCCATCCCCAAGGTCTCCAGGGGTTGGGGAGGGCAGAGGGGCTGGTGCTGGCACCTCCTGCCCCCCTTGAACCCCCCTCCCGAGCTTTCCTACGGGCAGACGCTGCAGCTGCTTAACAGGCTCTAAATTGCCTCGTTAAAACAATCCGTATTGGGGCGACAGATGCCCCAGCGCACCCGGGGACGAATGTATCAAGCGGGGGC